>NW_026096352.1:15516727-15607908 GCF_023614345.1 Adelges cooleyi
AGACCAGATATTGAACTGATGTCGAATGAAAAGTACACGACTGAGTTACCTGTCAAAGAGAAACATAAATTTAAATTAAATACACTTAGCGGATACAGCAATCCTGTGCATTATTTAGGGTTTTATGTCAAAACGGTAAACATATAACATTCCATAGCTTTTAGTATTATATACAATTTAGCTATATTAACTTATGTTAGGTTACCTATACAAAAGCTAGGCTCTCAGATATTACCTTTTTGTTTTATACATGGAAATAGAAAGCGTCAACATCAACTAACAATGATACATCCAGTAAAAACTCCACATCGAGTGTGCGTTTCACAATAAGCATATTTAGTCCGCAGTGTCTTTATTGGGGTGGTATGGACTGGATCACGGATAGGATTGAGGTACGTGTATGGAATTTCCATTTGGTATTCTTGATCACATCCAATTACGTTGACAGGTCGGACCGGCAACGTCTGACAGCGAAATACACTGTCAGGCGTATCACCTGTCCATGTTTAGCTGCGCTGTGCTGCCGATACTAAATCCAATCAACCCTTTTTTCGAGATCCTTCACCCTCAGCTGTTTGAAGACAATGTGTTTTGTATCATTGTGCTGTTAATATTTTTTATGATATATTTTGTGTGGACGCGTGGGCGTTTTGGGAAGACAGACTCGATTCGCTGCGGGTAAGAATATATTATTATGCTAATGTGTTGATTACATTTTCGCAAACATCCGCAAATGTGTGCATCCAAATACACGGTACTCTAGCTTCTAGTCGCGTGAGTGGAACACTTGCCATTGGCACAACTTTAAGAGTTGGGGAAAATCAAATCCTTGGCAGCAAACAATTATAGGTATAGCCCGCAATTGACGTTTTTTATTATTATTTACCGAAATACTGAGGGAGCTAACGCAAGGGTTTGAACTTCCCCAGCCCCGCCCTTAGCAGCGCGGCTATCATTAGCACAAAAGAGAATGAGCAGCTCGAGTACTCAGGGCGTTTTAATTTCTGCGCTGGTTGTTCTATTTTCAAACAGAGTATAATTAGCTGGCGGTGTAAAAAAAAAATCCTTGAATCAGGTTCACAGGCTATACAGCGTCGAATGTACCTTGCTGCAGCGATTCAGCGACGATTGGTTTCTCATGTTTCGTCACATGTCATTGGGTGACGTGCAGTCCATACACTTATGGCATGACAATACCGGTAAACACCCCGATTGGTATTGCAAACGCGTGGAAGTCACCGAAGTCCGAATAGATATCACCTGAGACATTAAAGTCGAACGTTGGTTCTCGTTGTTGATGGAAGACAAGAAAGTGGATCGCATAATAAACGTCGAAGAGTCTTACATTTGGACAAATCAAGCGAGGGATAACATTGAACTGTCGTTGCGCGAAGAACATATCTGGGCCAGCATATTTACACGGTGACTACACAAGTTTTACCATTTATTACATTTTTTCGATAACGAAACAACATTACCTAATATATGAATGTGAATGTGTGTAATTCAAACACACATTAGACACCCGCGAGCCTGGTGCACGCGTTGCCAAAGACTAGCAAAAACCATGTGCTTCATTCTGAGTGTGATGACTATAAGTTTCTTATACTTCGACCTACTGGAAAGTAAATTATGAATTGCACGCTCAATAGCTGTTATTCTCGAATATATACTTTTGATTTGCTTTCGCAGTTGATGAAGAAAAGTTTTTGCACTTTGAACTGACGATACGTCAGGTTTGGATTGCCATTCAGTGTAACATAATACAAATGATTGCCGTTTCATTTTGCTTTAAGTAAGTTTGTTAATTCATTAGCAATGGCCTTGTAATAGTTAGTTTTAGTAATATATACTGTATAGGTATATTGTATATTATACGTGTAGTATACTTTAGAAATAGTATATTGCAATAAGTTTTGTGTGACTATTAGCAATGTAAACGCTAATAGTCACAAATTCATCTGATTTAGGAAAACTGCGCAACATCATACTGTTGACGACCCAGAAGATGATACGGTACCCGTAAAAGGTTAGTATATGTATTACAATAGTTCTAGATCACTTGGTTTGGCCAATTGTTAAGTACACAGAACACAGACTATTTGTAACATTATAGAACCTATATTTTTAATAATTCTCAAAGATAAAAAGGACTAAACGTACAAAACTGTTGGTGTTACCTTAATTGGATAATAAACTTAAAGGTTTAATTTAGTTACAAACAATTTTTTTTAAAAAAACTGTCAAATCATTACCTTCTTTTTACCTTATTACCTTCTTAGCTTCACGATGTAACTAAAAAAAACATTGCATGGTGGGCCTTTTAGCTTCTTCGTTATCTCATCAAAGCTTTACTCTCAATATCTTTTCTTCGGTCTTTCTCTACATTCATCTTCATAACACCTCCCACTGCCTCTGTCTCATAACTTCTCATAATATGATCAAACCGTCTCAACCTATTTTCTTTCATTTTTTTTATAATTGATGACAATTGACAACTCTTAGACTCCCCCTTATGTAATCATTTCTTATTCTACTATCCCTAGTCACTCAACTCATTCTCTGTACTTTTCTCGTCTACTACCCGACATCTCGACCCATATATCATTGCTGTCCTTACTACCGTCCTA
This sequence comes from Adelges cooleyi, assembly GCF_023614345.1. NCBI lineage: Eukaryota > Metazoa > Arthropoda > Insecta > Hemiptera > Adelgidae > Adelges > Adelges cooleyi. Next base: position 15,519,358 of record NW_026096352.1, read on the forward strand.
TAAAATTTACCTTTCAATCTTATAGGCATCCTCTTGTCACACAAAACACAAATTAAATAATTAATATTTTATTAAACATATTTCAATTATCAAAAATTTTCAATAGTACCCTTGAAAAAGAAAGCTTTTAAGAAAATCGTATCATTGTTCACTCCAAAACGACCTTACAAGCCTGCTCATGTCGTACAAAAAAAAAGCTCCGAAAGTTTCGATGGTTGGCTTATAACCGGATGGTGTGTAAACTGAACAAATTAATAGTTTTTATTACCCATTTGCTTACATAATGTATGTCTACGCAGGTCGATTTGCATTTTGATTTATGTGTTTACGAGTGTCATAATTATACTTTACGGATTAAAACTGGGATTTGTGAAATCGTTGCATTGGTTGATGACGGTTTCATTTACAATACTTCAAAGCATGATCATATCTCAACCAATCAAAATACTCATAATCAACATTCTTACGTACAGATTTAGCAATGTATGTACTAATAATACATCTTAACAATAAGTAATAAGTTTTAGACAATGATATGATGTTGCACCATACTTACATAGGGGGTATTATTAATGGTATGTTCTACCACTCATGGATCAGGTTAGGTTAGGTTATTTGGAAAATATAGTGTATAACATTTGGTAGTAGCTAAGTATGTTAGTGTGACTGATCACAGAGAACAGAAGACCGGAGAGAACGGGAGAAGGTGTATTGTAATACATACATGATACGAATACGAGTTTTAAGTAGACAATTAATAACTGTCATAGACTTACCAAAAATCACTTAACACATATGACATTGTTTTTGACCATTATCGTAAGAGAAACAAGGACGTGTTGGGCGAACCAGAATTGTACGTCAAATTGGTTCGTTTTATTGGAGGAACCAGAATTTGTACGCTGTATTCTCCATCAGGAAACACTCTGGGAGTGCAAGTACTATCTATAGTTTAGCCCTACATTTATAACCAATGAAGTATTTAAAAAAAATTTTACAGGCGTTTGCTAATTAACAACAATTTAACTTGCAATGTTTAAAATTTCAAACGGACGCTATTTTTTGTATTTTGTTGATATCGGCTTCAGTACTTTGCATATTTGCTTTGAATTCATTCGTTTCGCCTTACTACACTCAAAACGCCAGTAACAGTTACAGAAAATTTGTACAGGACTACTTAAAGACCGACACTTTTGATTCGGAAATGTAATGTAACCAATAATGTGTATCCCTCCGCTGTGATCATATTAAAACTATTTGTCAACAATTAATACGTACAGGTTAAAATCGATTTTAGCTGGAAACCTAACGGAATTGGTACACTTTAAGAAATTATCTGTTTATGGTGTTCTACGTGTACTTGTGCGTGCGGCTGGGAAATTCCGTGATGGAAGACCTGACGTGCCACGGCATAGGCGCGTTTGTCAGCTTTTGGACACTGCTCGAGACGCTTTTGATGGTGTCCGCGATCGTCGTGGTGTTCGCGTTGGCGTTGCGCTGGAGCGTGATGGAGACGGCCGCGCAGCAGTACGGCAATGTCATGGAGAGAGAATTCGCGGGCACGCTTATCGAAGTGTGTTGGCTACACTGGTACGTGCTCCAATTGGCGTCCGTCATGCTGGCAATGGCCATCATCCGGACGTTCCGGTTGTCCGTCCACTCGGACAGCGCGTTAACCGTCAGCGACATGTTGGCCGTCACCGGTGGTCGCTTTTGCGTGGTCGCCTTCTGCTTAGCCATGTTGGCAATAGGCGCGTGGACGTACTCGGCCGCGGCCACCGTGGACGGCCACGACGAGTACTTTAACGTGTTCGACGGTCATCCGGTGCTCGCCGTGCTCGTGTCACTGTTCATAGTACTGTTCTTCAACGTGGTCATTATCGCTATCATGATCAAGTACTACGCCATATTGGAAACGGATAGTACTTAAGTAAAAGAAGAAAAATGACTGAATTTAAACGACCTAAGACATACTATTGCTTTTTTTATCATTAAACGAAATGCCTTTGATTAAAAAACTGTGTATCTATATAGCTATAACAGGTATACAAACATCAGGTGCAGAGCAAAGGCTTTAATATTACTGCACTAATCAAAATACAACAGTAGATTCGTGTGGGTTCTCTAAAATAACTACCTATTTATTGAAAAGTTGGAAACTAAAACTATTGTCTGTATTTGACCGTGCAGTACCTAAAGTCACTGTATTTAGCTCTAAGAGTTTTAATTGCTAGTTAATAATTGTTATCTCCAATCAAACGCTACTGTCTATTGAAAAATATTTACAAAATGCATTTTTTTAACATGGTATTTGAGCAGAAGGACTTGTAATAAAATCAAAATGTCTAGTCGCAACTTTTAGTAGGCATTCCGATTTCTTTTATATTGCAGTAACATAGTAATAATACTTAATATTGTATATTTCTGTTATGCTTTGGTATGAATGTAACAGTTAAGAGGACGTCGCAGGTAAAGTGTTACGTATACAACTCCCGAGAGATGGCGTTATTCTCCGTCTCGGCGCGGCGGCGGCGGTTTATAGTCACGCCCATACGAGTGCTGCGGCGGCGCGTTGTAGTATTATCAGAGCGGCACATTATTCTATCACCGACTGCCGATCTAGTAAAAACTAATATTATGCTGGAAACGTATGATTCGTCGCGGTAAACATTCGCTACTTCGCGAGCTCGCGCGCGTGTTACAATCTCGAGTAAATCTTTTTTATAGCTACTGTTCATTAACATTTATATAACAATGGACTGAGTAGAAAATACAATACCCATCATAGTTTGAATCATTCTGATAACTTAATTACTTTTTTTTAGCGTATAAATAATTTTCTCAGATATCAGAATAAACTTGGTACCTCGTATAGCGTACTTACTTATTAACATTTATATTGGAGCATACTTATTTTGCATGTCTGTTACAATAAAATACGTGTTTCCAAATTTGCTTAGCCTATATTGGCCATGGTCGTAATGAATATTTTAGTTTTTTTTCTTTTTTACTGTTTTTTTTTTATAGTATTATAGGTCACCAAACAAAATCATTAAAAATCAGTATTTTATGTAAAACATTTCAGCTTTCTGATAATTCATTTATAAATCCAAAATTAATAATTGAAAACATGTTTATAAAAATTCATCAATAGAATAATAATTGTATAATGGTACGAGTATCCGTTATAAACTTTAAGTGCTGGACGGGTCATATATAATATTCTATGATTTATTTCATTAAATAATAATTATATATAAATCTAATACTATTTCATAAAAAAACAATGTGTACATATGTAAATTTTGTATTATAATTTTTATCTATAAAACACACAACACAATAGGAAAAATAAAAATGTGGCTTCTCTGTGCAACAAAAATACAGTATTTCCCAAGTAAAGTCATATTTCTACAATATTTACAAATAATATAATTAGATAAGCTTAGATTATCTGTTGTTATCCCGAAAATTATGGTGGTCACCGCCGACATTATTGCGGAATTTAGCTTTGTTATAAAAAAAAAAAAAAATAGAATACGAAATCATAATTGAAATATATTGTGAGTAATACTCTTTAATTTATAAATTGTAATTATATAGAAAAATAAATTATAGTATAAATGAAGAGTTAATTTGTCAAACGTTCCAAGTGCTAAAGTATAAAAATTGAACTTTATAATTTGATTTTTTTTATTTCACTAGCGGAAACATAACATATTTTTGAGTTTTAAATATGATTGTTTTTTTTAATAAATATCTATTCCTTACTTGAAATTTACAAAATTCTTTCCGGTGTAGTAAACCCACGTAGTGCACATGGGTCCCTATAAGGGCATGTCCTCCTTTCGCGTCTATGCATGGTCACTAAGACGTGACCAATGGGTGTCCCCTTGTAATAATTTAATTATACTTTATTCTTTTAATTGATTATTTGATTATGTTCGAGTAGAGCGACGGCGTCGAGTAGTCGGTAGTCAATTAACGATAGGACTGATTGCACTACTCAGTTATTAACTTCAAAATTGATTAAACATTATTATTATATCAAATTTATTAAACATTGTTATATGTCTATTACAATTAATTCAAAAGTTTAACTTATTCAAACGTTGGTCGTTTACGGTGTTTTGTACGCGGTCATCCGACCGGTGCACTACACCGGTAATGGATAAAATACAATTTAAATTATAAAGTTCAATTTTTATACTTTGGCACTTAGAACGTTTGACAAATTCATTTTTCAAATATTTATGTTAGATAAATACGTTTTTAGTGGTCGGCATTGAATGAGGGGGGTGGCTTAGATTGAGAGTAAAAAACCGTCTTTACGAAAAATAAGAATATAGAAATTACGGACACCAGGTAATACAAAAAAGAAATGGAGGCCCCCCAAAAATCAAAATGTTGTTTAAAATACATTACTGATCTATATGATTTATTGCAACTAAAAATTGACTGTTGATTAATTTACACATAGCAACTTAAAAATTTCCAATTTTGGTCTGAGGAGGGGAGGGGGCCCCACACTAATTTTGGTCTGGGGTGTAAACATTGTAGTACAATGTTTCGGTTTTTCGGAGAGGTATTTGAATATTTTTCCGATTTTTTTTACAGTGTGCCTTAAAATAATTTGAGGTACCCCCTCCCTCCCACCGTTCCCTAAACCATTTTTTAAATCACAATTTTTACAAATTATAATTTACTACAATTGCTACCTTTTACATACAAGCGACTTAGCGACTGGCTTCTTCAGCTAATTCTCTATAAAATAATGAACATAAAACAGCAAATATTAAATAACAGTATCGCTGCGCAAGTAAAATATAATATTTGTTTGTTATTGAGAATTGATTGTTAAAAATTGGGTTATCTGTTTTTACTTCAGGTAATAATATAATTGCGGTGTCACCGTTGACGTTATCGCTGTCGCCGCGCTACGGCAGTTGGCCCAAAACCGGTTTTCCGAACGTATAAAGATATGTAATAAATTGGCCGCTAGGCGCGCCAGCTCTCGACGTAATAATTATTATAAAAATTAAAAAAACATCCCTTCGCACTTCAAATAGTACTCGTACGCTTTTGGTGGTAGAAAATTGTTTATAGTACCATATGAAAGATCAGAACTTTTTCTACGTGCCTATAGAGAGTTTTTTTCGATAACTTTATTTACAATGGTTTTATGAACGTTTGAAAAAAGTAAAAATTCTTATTGAAATAACTATAAGTAAACAATTTTTTTTTGGAAATATGGCTCTATACGCACATAGTAGACATTCCAGGCTTTCTTTAGGTATCCTTAGATTTATTCTACGATTAATAGTTTCTGAGTACTATTTGAAGTCCGAAGCGGTGTTTTAGTACTCGAAATATTTGACTGCGACGTCCTCTTAAGATGACCTGACAAGACTAATTTATATTACAAAATTAATTTTAAAGCAAAAAAGGTGTTGGAAAAATATTTACATCTATCAGTGCTCGGTCTGTTTAATTTTATAAACAAACGTACAATTATAGTTATGTAGTACTATATTGTAATAATAAATAGTTCTTTTGTTTAAATTATACACTGACCCAGGAGATAATTGAAATATCTTTTGGAACAAGTGGAATTTTTAAATTCTGTTTATTCTTAATCATTCATTCGATTATTGATTATTTAAATATTTATTTATTCGGAATAAATATAAATACACTCATGTACTCATAATTTTGAAGAGTATAGTTTTTTTTATAATATTATTATTAAAAAACGAATTGCGGCCTGTAGTCACATTATATAGAAACGAAATATACTAAATACTATTTGATGTTTGGATTGTAGTTTTACTCTTTCAAAAAAAAAAATCAGCAAAAATATATACTTATACTTATTTAAATTAATTAACTACAAAACTTGCCTTTTAAATAACAATTATTATACCAATATAATTTATTTTTAATTTGCTATTGGGGAAATAAAATATATAAATCATAGTTTTTGTATTTTATCACTTTTAATTTAGTTATAATAATTCCAACATATAGGATATGTAAAATAAACTTGTTATCTTTCCGATCCTGATATAAATGTTCAAGTACATCAAATATTACTTCAAAAACATTTCTTCCACTTTATGTTAATGGTACAAAAATAGTATATTTTTCGCGAGTTGCTCTGTTCTTATGACTTTAAATTATACAGAAATAAAAATTAAACACAACCATCAAGTATTTATTTTTAAATAGTTTAATACATTTTATAATAGGTACAAACGAATTTATAGTAATACAAGTCCAAAAATAAAGCATTGAATAAATGAAATAATTAATTACATTTAAGCTTTTTTAATTCTTGATTGATTTTTAGAGAGAGAAAACATATTATATTAAATTAGTAAAAAAATGATTTAAATATTTAACGACAAATTCCTATACAAAATGTAGGACTGTCGTTAATATTGCTTTTCTTGAATTTCACACGTATTATATGTTATCTTAGTAATAAGATATTATATTTTAATTTATATAATAATCACACCCGGTAAATGGTAAACGAAATAGTCTTATTGATTTTTCCCATGTGAGTTGCCCAAACGGGAATTTCATAAGAGCAGGGGCCTAGGCGTTGATCCCAGGAACCGTACCAAGTCCCTATTTGTCTCCCCTCGTTTAGGAGGGATTAGTATGATTCCTAGTGTCCTGTGAGGTCCTTGAACCAATGAATTCCAAAGGGACATGCGAACAGGTACATATACCGTGCTCTTCTCCAAAGGAATCTTCGATCAGGAAACCTGCCTAATGACCGTTGGACTTATTTAGGGAAAGTGTAACGTTGTATTAAATATATCAGTTCAAACAACGAAGAAAATTTGGCCTGCTAATTCGAAAAAAGTTGTATTTGAACACACTTGCAAAGATAGCAAAAGAGAACTCCAAACGACAGTATGTTATGTACAAAGTGTATGTAAAGAAAATGTGCACTTATGTACATATTTATGGAAGATCGTAAAGGGTGGTAATCACACGTTGAAGGGTTTAAGATTTCACAAGAAAGGGTTGAAATGATATAGTTTTCTGTCCGCATTGCGTTGACGAGCAATAATATTATTGTAATTGCCTAAAAATGTACAATAGACGTCGTGCGAGTAACAGAGTTCTGAAATCTGTATTGCACGACGACCCTCACTGCTGTCCTAGCTAAATATAATAAATTTAGGGGAGTGATATCACTTAACACCCCCATTGGTTGCAGTACTGAGCTAATTGACTCGAAGGTCCTTTCCACGAATCAAAATATGTTATTCTGAGTCGTGGACCGGTCCTGTTTCAGTTGAGCCGTTGCCGCTTCTTCGGCGGTCTCTGCAGCTCCTGTTCGTCTTGTTCGATCAAACGGCTGAGTTCGTCTAAGACGAGCCTGAGGTCGAATAACTTGACAAATGGAAGTTCGTCGGCATAAGCGATATCCTGCGTCCGGCCGTTTGCCCTCATGACGGCTAATTGTTCACTGTAATATGAAACAACAACATTGTTAGCGTGAAGAGCTAATAGAGGTATTATATACAGGGTGTCTCAAAAAGAATGGCGGGGTTTCTTCAAACGGCTGTAGGTTGTGAAGTAACATCTCTAGTGGCAGTCATGCGAAACTTGACAACTCCCTCTTTCACCGAAGCCCTGCCAGAGCGCTGTAGGTCCAATACTTCACCAGTCTACAGCCGTTTGAACCCCCCCCCCCCCATTATTTTTAAGACACCCTGTTTAATGTACTCACGCGTTGCCGCTGTACAGCGGTTTCTCCAGAAACGACAACAGAAAGGCACATCTCTTGACACTGCTGTTGGGGAATAACTGTCTTACTAAATCCTGAACGGCCACCATGTAGTCGGAGTGCACGTACGGTTCCACGTTAATGCAAAATATCGTTTTGTCTTTGAGTGTGGTCGGTTGAACCTGTTGTGTTACAAAACATAATATTATTTCGACCTTTGTGTGTGTTGAATCTCGACGCTTAGGTCTCTTAGTGGGTACGCACTAGGTACTTATGTTCACAGTGTTCGTATGATTGGCGGATTGATGACGATGTTTGGTTTGATGGTAAACCGTCAAATTCGGATAACCGAACTGAAGAACGTCGCGGCCGTCGCCAGTGCAACATTCGATTATATGGACCAGGTGAAAAATATGCTCGCCTGCGGTTTGCATGACCTGTGTTCAATTGAAATCCCGTATCCTATTTTGAAATGTTAAAAACAAGATAAAATATCAGTTTTACAGTTGAGCTAGCTACACAAATGAACCGTAGCAAAAGCATACCTCGCTGAAGTATTGATCCACTGCACTTTGGTTATCAGAACTGGTCGACTGGCCTTGTGTGACACTCAAAGGTTCCTACAAAAACACGAGTCGCACGTTAAACAGACTTGGTTAAGTAGGTCAACAAGGAAGACAGTATATACTCGACCGTCTGGTAACTTACACGGTTGGCAGTTGACTGATACGGTGGTCGGACGAGGTCAGGCGGCGGCGGACTTACGACGATCGGCCAGTATTCTTCGTATACCGTGTCGGGAGGCAATGTGGTTTTGGCGACTTGCAGCGTGGCCGCAAGTATGGAATCGCCGGAAAACAGCCAGTTGGGCAATTCCAGCAGCTGGCAGACGTATTTCAAGTAAGCCAAATTCCAATCCGTCATTAGCACGCTGTGCGGTTTCACGGCGTCCAGGTTGCCTTCCAGACAGAAGAGCGGAATGTACTTTCGGTTGTCCTTGACGCAATAAGGCAGAAATTTGCGGTTGTTGACCTTCAAGAATCCGCATCTCTGTTGGCGTATGCGCAGGGTGTTGAACACGGTTTTGTCGTAGAATATCTTTATGAACACGAACAGCTCTTCCACGTCTTCCAGCCGGAGTAGCACGTCTCTGTTCATGTCGAACGACCACTTGTCGTACATCTGATCGCAGTGCACCTGGTTGATGTAGTTCAGAAGATTTTGCTCGGCACGCGTCATGGCGAAACTGTCGATTCTAATGCACTCGCGAACGGTGTCCCCGTCGAACGGATGATGCAGATACTTGTGGAATACCTTTTCGACGATTCGAGAGCTGATCATGTGCTTTTGCTGCTGCCGGTCGTCGTCGTGTTGGCGGATGGTGAACGGAAAATAGTGCGTCATGCCGATTTTCTTCCAGCCAAATTTGCCAAAGCAAGCTGCACAGGAAAAAAAAACATACAAAAATCTATTGTTGTTTACACCCCTATTTCAATCGTTAGAAGTGTTTGAAATTCGTCACCAGCTTGTTAAATTACAACCACAGCTAAATAACACGACATCCTAACAATAACAAAGTCCTAACCCAGAATTAACTTCGAAAATTGATTCATTTTTAAGTACATGGAATCGAGTGGTATAATGATTGTATAATGGCGTCGTGTACCTAATGTGTGTTACATCTTCGTCTGTAGGTTTATCATATTGTGATAAAAAAGTTGTTAGGGAATACCCCCGCACACACTTGCCGGCCATACCCCTCGTGCTGGTCACACTGTGCTAGACTGCTAAAGTGGTCTTTTTGGCAGCTGCCACCCTCTTGGTCCACCCCCGCGATAAAAATCAATAATTTTCGCATTTGTATAATGCGCGTTGTAGCTGCCAACAGCGAAAAACCTAGAGTCATAACCCGAGCTCCTTTAGCCTTCATATATATATATATATTCTTACATGTTATTCCTATCCAACCCGGATTAATTTTCAACAGCGCCAGTAGCTAGACTACTACTAGGTATACTGGTAGTATAAAAATATGTATGTATACATTTATGAAACTGAGCACAAAATATGCATACAAATGGAAGTAAAATGCAGTTTCCAAATTAGTTAATACGAGTATATACAAATAAAAACTATTTCATAATATTTACCGTCGTTTTGTAGTACACGGATGATGCCAGACATTGTGTTTATATGGACAGCCGTTTGTTTGGTGTATGTCGCCGCCTATCGATGCGTCCCAAAGAACTGCGACGACCAAAACAGACTATACAAGAGGGTTGGACACAATGGGGAGGGGGTTGACGATTTGCGTGGATGGGGTGGTTACATGCGCAGTGAGTACACCGTGCTTTAGGGTAACATCGATGTTCAGTACTATCGATTGTGTGGTGTCGTTGGGTTCACAGCAAGTTCAGCAAGTCAGGGTAAATATTAATCTTAAGCTTCAGAACTTTCAAGCCCGACAAAGTTTGCCGGTAGTCGTATGAACTCTATGAAAGACGACCAAAGGTGTCTCACTGTTTAATCCGTTTCTGTTGGATATTTACTCATTTGTTTTTCGATACACAACTTTCCAATAACCATAACAACAGCAAAGGCCGTATAGCCAACATATATTTTGCTTAACCAAGTTAACATATTAAGCTGAATGAATTAAACTTTTTTTTCAATAATTTGCTAACTTAGGATGTATAGTGTAGTATGTATAATAGTGCAACCACCTCTCTGTACCTTTTAGAAGGACATTAAATATAAAGAAAGTAAAAATTGTTCAACTATTTAGTAGTTGTCAAAATCAAGGCGTTGAAAAACCATGATGCTTTATTGTTTGGATGTGAAAACGGATTTTTCAAAGATTTATATGAATCTACAAATGAAATACACATATGTAAAACTGAAAGCCCAAAAAAAATATTTACATTAGTTATAATAACCGCTTGATAATCGTTACTAGTTTGATATGAAAGGTCAACAATGTATTACTTTTAAAGAACCCAAAAATTACATTACTATTTAATGAATTAATAATATAGTTAGTAATAATAAATAATTAATATAGCCTTAACGAAAATGTCTGAAGTTGGTTATTAACGTAAAGATTTTATTATAAAATTCTTATAATGGGTATTTTTAAACTTTTTTTTTCTTGATTTTAATATTGATTGATATACTAATCGCCTTCAATATACATATACAAATATTGTATAAGTATTAGAGTTCTACGGTTATTTTGGCTGTTACATATAAATTCTTTGCTGATCGATGATCGATCTTCAGTCTCCAAAGTATATATCGTAATCAAATTACATTAGCCAAGGTAAATTACATATAATAGAAATGATAAATAACCTAATACCCTATTTAAAAGAATACACTTGTCCAAAAGAATTATTTTGCAATTTTTTTTTTTATTATTATTATTTTCCATTTGAAGACACAATATCATATAATTTTGTACAATATGTACATTTTAACAATCAATAATTGCTGAAAAATTAACAGTTATTAGTTGAAAATGGATTTTGTAGTACACTAATGATGTTTAAAAATTATAATACTAAAACTAAAAATTAATAAGACAACTGGCTGTAAGCACAAATAATAATAATAAAAAAAATTAAATTAAATGTTCTCGTATTGATATGATTTATTTATATTTTAAACATATTCAGTTGTATTAATAGTTTAATATATTTTTATTTAAAATACATTTTTATATTGGATCAAACGTTACAAAAATTAACATATAAATAATAATACAGCCTATATGTACAAATTACAAATAGTACTTTTACAGACAATTATTTCATAAAAAAAAAATCGACATAGACGTGATGTTTAGTTTCTTTTTTTAAATCTTTAGTTTCTATTATAAATTATAAACGAATTAATTTCACTAAAATACCAAAAATATGACATAAGACTTAAAATAATAATAAAAAAAATTATATATAATAATAAAATAATAATAACTAGTGTTATAAATATATCTCCAAAAATTAATTGGGAATAATAATTATACAAATTATGGCAATATATAGCGTAATACATTTACATATAACAGATTTTTTTTTTTTTTTTAATTTATCCGAACTCAATAAACGTGATGATTATAAGTTTAAAACTTGCGTTATACATCATCATATATGGTTGATGAAAATATGAACATTTACAAATAATAATTTCAAGTGTTATTATTATTATTGTTTATTTTTTTTTTTAAATATTTATATATATATATATATGTAAATTTTTACTTGTAAGTTTAAAATACAAATTGTAATTATTTTAAACTACAGTGATGATCTGACATATGTATATATGTATTAAGACAAAAATTAACACTAGGAAGAATGATAAAAAAAATTATAATACAAGTTAAAAAAAAAAAAAAACAGTCAATTATAAATGTTGTAATTTACCGCCGTTACATAAATAAATACTTTATAATAATTTTCATTTGATTTCTAGGTAATTGTTTATGCCATACTTTACAACAAAAAAGTATATTTGAGAATTTACAAACAATCGATTGCGATCGTGTAGTACATTACTGTTATTCACAATATACACCTTTAAATTTAATTACAATCGTCACAACGGTTTGAAATATATATATATATATATAAGTACATACACATACATATACATATGTGTATATATATAAATATATATATATATATATTTTTTTTAATATAAAAACATAATTGATGTCAATCATTTAAGGCTGCCAGCGATGAAATTCTAGCCAGATCAATCACAATGCCGCTTTAACCCGTCAGTCAGGTTAGGTTTAAGTTGTAAAAATTTAAAACTTGTATTTGTGAACATTTATCGCTTTAAATAAATAATAATAAATTTTAAAAAAATTCACCTCATTGTAATCATACTAAATAGACATGTTCGGTAATACATTTTACTTATGTTTATCCTGTTATTAAATAGTTTTAATAAATGTAATCTTTCTTTAATTTTCATCACATCGTTTGATTTTTAAGAGCAGACAAAACTATTTAAATAACAATAATTTCATAGAACAAAATTGCACATAAAAAAAATAATCACGGCAAAGTATACAACACGTATTCTATCTAATTAATTAAAAATAATTATTTAAACTAATCGAAAAAAAAAATGTTTAACACCTGTAGTTTACGGCTAATTGAATGATTGTCAAAATAAAATTAACAGTCTCCGGACAGAATAATTAGGAGACTTTTAAGTTATATATTTTTTTAAATAATACTGACAGATTTTAATGATGATAACGATGAAAAAAAGTTTAAGAGTTAATGAAAAAAGATTACATTAGGTAAAACTTAATTGAAGCACGAAGATATTATAACAGTTAACATAAATGACAATACTAAGTCAACAAAAACGTCTAATTAGTATCATCAGATCGAGGTGAACATTGTTTGTGTAAAAAAACATTATACATTTTCCAAACCGTTTTAAAAAAAAAAAATTTGGTTCAAACTACTGGTCGCTACGATAATAAAACAAAATAATAAATAATCATCACAATTGAATTCAATTATGTTTTAAATATTAAAAAAAAAAATCGTATAGAAAGAAAAATATAACAAAATCGTTTTAAAATATCACTAATAAATATATTATATATAGATATACATATATTTATATATATAATATACTTGGCAATACTCGTTAAAATAAACTGAGAATGGTTTAAAGCAATCGAATGCCCCATCACCTTCAGACCACTTAGGAGTACAACGCGTGTGGTGATGGTGTTCTCCATTGCTACTGAGGTCCATTGTGAGGCAATCCTGTTTGATTGTTTTGCTGTAAAAATTGTAATTTATTTTATAACCAGTCTTTTTTTTTTTAGAAGGTCCAATTACTATAACATGGATGGAAAACTGTTTTTTAATAGTTTCGTTTTCATCGAACATCACTGTTGTTTTCGATAACATTTTCCATCCGTGTCTACTACGATAGACAATATTATGCGATACGTACCATTGTCATGGTTGGAAAATGTGGAGGTTGAACAACCATGTGTTGCGCAACAGCCGATAAATGATGTCCAAGTTTAGGGCCAACAGTGTCTTCAGCTTTTTCTTCTTCTCTTCTCTTCAGGCAAGCCGCTTTAGGATTGAGATTACGCTCTACAAAGGAACACGGAACACAAACAGTTAAATCCATGTTAATTTATAATAGTAAATACAAAAAAAAAAAAAAAAACACCTCAATTATAATTAACTAGGATCTAATAACTACTTAGTATAAAAATATCACAAACCTCTGACTTGTTGTTCCAACGACATAATAACTTCGACGGCCATGTTTAGAATACCCAATTTTGTTTGAGGCTTGTCCGTCTTTAGGTGTGTCATGCACATTCTTCCCAGCTCTTTCAGTGCTTCGTTAATGTCCCGTATTCGGATTCTAATATAAAAAAAAAATAATAATAATAAAAACATCGTACATAAAATTCAAAACTGCGTACTTTTGTTTATCCAACTAAATAAAACCACAATAACGTTTTAAAAAAAATTCAATCTACAATATTTATCCTATTCAAAAATTTAACAACATTGTCGTTATTGATATTATTTATTCATCTCTTGAAATGGTTATCGTTACATCATTATATTTTTATTATACTATAGCGGTATCATATTCAAGTTTTTGTTTTTTAAGATAATCTACATGACTTGTGTTGACACAACATTGTGAAAACGACAGTAAACTTGAGAATCATTCATTCGTTCATTAAAAAAGAAATAATGATTATAGTAAACAAATATTATACAGTGCAACCTAGTTTGTCGAGTCGTTTTTTAAGCTGTGTACAAGGAGTGTGACCGAGTAGAAAAAAAATTAAAAATCAAAATGTCACACTGACATCAATTTTAATGATAGTAATAATTTCATTCAACATATTGACCAATGGACCAATGTCAAAACCTAGCTTAAGTTGTTTAAACAATAATAAAACAAAAATGATAAAAAGGAGCCGAGAGCCGCTTTTGTCAGCGACAAAAAAGCTCACCTTTCCCGAGCGTTATTTGCTTGGCGACGCTCCTTCTCCCGTTGAGCTTTTAATTCAGGATCTTCGCACTCGTCGTCCACACTTGTACAACAGCAATATCAAACACATTACAAATAAAAATGTTGATCCACAACACTAAGCTTATCTTTTTATATCGAAATAATTAAAAATTGAAAAAGAAAACCCAAGTGTTAGATAGAAGAAAAAAGAATATTACAGATTCAAAATTTAGAGAGATTGATATATTAATTATAATATTTTTAATGAATTAGAGAAAAAGCTTGCACAAAACATTATATTAGTTATCGTATTATCATTCCGTAAAAACGAAAAAAAATAATTGTAGTTTAGTTTTTAGTAAATTAAGTGTATTACTTAACATTTTAATATTTTATCCGTTAACGATAAAAAAAAAATGTGCATATTTTATCCGTTTTTTCAAATATTATATTATACTCGAATTACCTCTCGCGGACATTGTTTGCCTGCCTTCTTTCTTTTTCTCTGTGCGCTTTCGTTGATGGATCTTCGTTGTCTTCGTCGGCACTCGAACAACTGAAAAATAATAACACAATGCACACAAATAAACATATTATGTCATGCAAGTCAGCACCAATTTCAATAAAGTGTAACTTTAGCAATATGATATTAACTTATAATCGTATTGCAAGCGATCATCAATCATGAAACTATGATTAATATTATAATGATAATAATATGTCTAAAACTTTTTTATCCTACTAAAAGGTTGATGATGAGGGAGCTTAAGTAATTATATATTTTGTTTTATGTTATTTATTTAATTTGCTTGTTTTTATTGTTATTAAATTGTGCAACTAGGTCCTTGTTCGCCTGACAGTTAAGTGCTATGCCATGAGGCTTAATAATATATTAGGTGACAAGATTTATATTATGACTATTTCTTAGATTACTTGTTAGATTTGTGCAAGTTTTTGTGTTATTAAAAGGTGTTATTTTATTTTTAATAATAATTATTCAGTTTTTAATATTATGATAAAAAGAAATAATAATTAACAAGCCCACCGTTAGTGTTTCTTTAACGAATATTATAAGTTAATGTGACTTTAAAAATGATTGGGGAAAAAATTTGCACATTAAACTTACTATCGGCGGGACCGTTTTGAATTTTTAATTAAAGACGAATCGTCAGGGGGTGAATTGACATTAACGATGCTATTTACTAACAAATGATCACTGCTTGAGGGCTTCGTATCCGAACTGTCTGGAGGTTCTTTCCGCTTTTCTAAAACAATCGAAGATATAATGTAAGAATAACGACAATATAATATGTAGTTAATCAGATAATAGATAATATCAGAGCCCGGTAACGTTTTCAGTATTAGCACAAGCTCCGATGAAATTTTTTTTTAAAAATATAAAACATACTGCTATTGCTTAATCTTTCGATTTTAATTGGTCCGTCACTGTCTGGGCAAGTCGGTAAAGTTTGGTATGTATTTGGCACGCCACCGACCGATGCTGCGGCTGAATGAGGACTTCCCTAAAAATGACAAAACACGATTAGAGTATTGTCAATATATTTATGATTTAGAAAACTATTTATCACTTACTAGGTGTTGATGATGATACAGCGGGACAATGCCTGCGGAGGAATGTTGAACACCGGCTAAACTTAATGCCTGACTCTCTGCATGGTTTCGTAGAACGTTAATAGCGTCGTCCAGTCTTTCTTCCATTCTAGTACCCTGTAGCGATAATGAATCAACATTAAATAAAAAATATAGATAAATATTTTAAACTTTTAAAGTGTAAAACGCAAAGCAATCTAAAATTACAAAAGCCCAAAACCAAAAAAGAAAAATTGCAAAATTCAATTATTTATAAATATTATATTATAATATACATTATTATTAAAACACTGATTAATATATTATTTTTAATGTTCCGACAACAATACGATTAATGATTGCGTTTTGTAGTCATCCGTTTACATACCATATGAATAGCTCGATGGTCGGTAGAAGGAAAATGAGGAGATCCAGGATGAGGTGCTACTACGCCAGGGGTCCAAGGTCCAGCGCTGTTTGCTGGCGCCATAGGTGCTAGAGGTGGTGGTGAACTTATAGGTGTCGATGGGTTTGAACTGTAACTACTGACACTCTGGTCAGTCGGATATATCTACAACACATATTATTCGATGGTATTTAATGAAACGAATATCCTATTTATTTTATTTTTCAGAATTTTCAGATATTTATTTCAGTAGAAGACACAACTTCTAAAACCACTGACGTAGATGACTTTTCAAGTACTACTATGGCTTAAATTGAATATATTATGCACAAGGCTCGCAAGGGAACAAGGATGAGGTACAATCAATCGATACGTTAAACGAGAATAAACAATCCATCCGAGTACCGAGTTTATATTATTATTAATTTATAATTAACAGCATTCGACCCATAAAAAATGACTGTTAATCAGTTGCCATTGTTAGTATAGTAAGATGTTAGCGTAAAAGCGAATAAAACTGTTATGCACCCTTAACGGTAAATATTATTATTTTTAAAAAGCGTACAATTATTTCCACAAATGAAATTATTCCAAAACAGGCGTGTGATAAGGTAAAAAAGCGACAAAAAATTATGAAATATAATATTTATCGTACTGATGCTAATGCTTTGCCAAGTGTATCACCAGGAGTTTGAATAGTGGGACTGTTATGTCCCGGGTACATCATTGAGCTAGGGGTAACTGCAATTGGGCTTGGAGCGGAAGGAGGAGCTCCGCGCAGACTTGACATGGGCGGTAGAGGGGAAGTCCCTAGTCCGTCAGTTGCAGGTGTAACTCCGCCGGGAGGTAAATTAGCATTTGGAACGATAGTGTTGTAGCCCTGCGAAAAACAAACATTAATAACATTGTACAAACATACGTATAAAACGGGCACAATGTCGCAACGCATGTCATTTTCCCTGCACACTGCACACAATCACCTAACCGAGTAAAATTATCTACTAGCAAGTCTTATCGTTGCAATAAACAAATAACATTAATTTCAATAACAAGTGGCTACTCCGTTTAAATTACCACTGAAGATGGTGGGCACTTACCAACTATGGCAACATCAGAAAAAATACAAAAAAAATCATACCATCGATAGCTGTTGTTCGTACCGAATATATAATTATACCTTACGTGGGATTTTTGGAAAATTTTTATGTTTGAGCCCTGCAAATCGGTTTGAAACGAGTAAGACACTCAGATTTTTGAGATTTACTTTTGAATCCTTTCGTCCTTCCGTTTGACCAAGAAGTTTGCCATAAATGAAATTGTGCAATTTTTTCTCAACAAATTGATTTTTATTTATGTTTCAAAACGATGTTAGATTTAGACAGTCAGCCTTAGTTTTTACCCTTAACTGGGCATTGCATCTTTAAAGATACATATATTTTATATATAACTGGCCGACCTAAAAACTACTAAGTATTTTATAGTTATTTTTTATATTTAATAATCAGCCCTTGCCAAGTTAAGGGTTAAAGTTACTTACAAAATCGTCACTAACTTTATTTTCAACAAATTTCAAAAACTTGTTTCGTTTTAAAGGTTACCTGATGTCAATACTTTTTAAGTCGCTTGAATAGGACGAGAAATTGGAAAAAGGCCAACGTGACGTTTATACATTCTGTTAAGTTGTATTAAGTAATTTTTTTATGTATACAGGTATTATTATTGATTTCAAACCGAGAAAAACATTCTGGTCAAACAGTAACACGAAGAGGTTCAGATTCAGATAAAAGTAGAGTATTATTATACTTTTTTTCTTCAATAATTTCTTCGCCTATTTGCAGGGACAATATATTATTGTTTTGTTCGCCTACTACGCGAGACAGTGCCTACACTACTTTACTAACGCCTAATAATAATCGGTGGTTACCATGTTCTCTGGGGTTAACATGGAATTCGTCGCTGGAAAACTGTTTGTCGGTATGTTCGGTGACGTGCTAAGCAGCGAATTCGGTGGATTTGTGTACGTGGTGTATGTCGTGGGAGACTGAAGTTGAGCAGTTGCACTGGTGGTCCAAACATCGCTGTTGTTTCCTGTACCATCTACCGTCAAACAATTAAAGTATTATTATTATCAAGTACAGATAATCAATAGTCGGGAAAACAATTGTAAATTACCTAAGTAATAAGAATCAGCGGCGTACACGGACGAACCGGGCTTTTGAGCAGCAAACCGAGCTGGATCTGGTGTGAATTCATCACCGCCATACTGAAACAACAACACACGGATGAATATATTAAAATATTTAAATCACATTAAACGTTATAAGAAAAAAAAAATCATTAATTAGTATACACGTTTGTAAATATTTCTGTTTTTTTTTTTTGTTTTTTATCCAGACATCTATTTCTTCAGGACGGCAATTCTTGTTGGTTAAGAGTTGTCAAACCGGTGTGAGGGTCGTAAAAAAATAAAAAATTAAAAAATATCCATAGGAAATTCGCTTTAACGGGTGTAGTAAAACTGACACAATCGAGACCGTTCCACCTGTACACAGCCAGAAGGCAAACCTAGGCCGGCGGCACTGACATTTTGTTCATTTATCATGCTTTTTTCTGGCATTATCCACACGGTTTAAATATTATACTAGGTTATTGCATCTCTACACCCTCCCTATCCTAGCCTTTCGGTATTATCATCATTTATAGTATTTGGATGTACCCTTCGAGGCTGCCACTTTGTGAATTGATAATATAATAAAGTGGGGGGGGGGGGATATGCAATAACCTAGTATTATATTTAAGCCATGGCATTATATCTATAGTTCATCTATTATAGTAGTCTGGCTGCCATCCTCAAAACCAATATGGCAGACGGCGTTTTTCGGTCACTCGCAAGAACCACCAATGTAATGTAAATATACAATGTTTTGTACCGGCCAGGTCAGGTTTGTATTTATACAATTAAATTGGTTTTTTTCCCCCCGTTAGTATATTTGATCGAATGCCATTTTTTTGGTGATAAAAGCGAGTCGTGCGCTTAAAACAAACGCTTAGGTATAATAAATCGCAGGCGCTCGTGAAAACGACGTCAAGTCACAAAATAATAATTGTGTAAATGAGGTTTGTTTGCATAAAAAAAAAAAAACCCGTCTATTTCAATGTGCGCGTAGTACCACCAAAAGTTGATGCGGCACCGTGCATTTTAAGTCTACTGAAATTGAATAACCATGTTTATATATTGCGTGTTTAATATCTCAAAAGTAGACGACTCAACAACGCTGTTTGCCTTCTAGTATTTGCGGTGTACAATATTTATGGGGTCGACGACACAACTCATATACAAAGCCATCAGTTTCAAACGTATAATATAATTAATAATTCCGGGTGCTCCGTGGGCGCGTCTTTTGGGTCACTTGAGTCGAGTCGATGCCTTATGGTTTTTAATTTTAATGTCATAAGAGTCTAGTCAGTTTTATGTTTATTATTATTAAAACGAATTTTCAAATTGCGGTAGGCAACCGTGTGCAACAGGATGATTTTGTACTACTAAAATGCTCCGATAATTACAAAATATCCTGATTTGACGTTTTTAATCAGTTTATTTTCGGCTCTCTTGAAAAGTTTAACCAAGTTGTTGCGTTGACACACATGTCGTACGTCCAAAGTTTTTGGACAAATTTGTTACACATTGAGTGTAAACACCAATAAAAGGAATTAATTTAAAAAACATGTACCAGCGGAAGTTCTTTAATACTAAATTACTACACATAATATCTACTATGATGAAAATAATTGACAAAATCATGTCAATACTCTGAAAATGTTTTTGGGACAATATAGATTTCGATTAAAACTAAAGGATACGGATGATTTTGGGGCTGATTTGTGGCCCAGCTGTTGATCAGAATTTTAATTTAACAAAAACATCATTAAACTGTACACAACAACCAAATGAATCTGACCTACACGTGACAACGATATTATATAAACTCTATTGACATAGCTCTGGTGTAAAATTTCTCGAACAATCTAAATTGCTAGAGATAGATAATGAAGCACACAGCACACAAATCCGCAGGGTATTTAGCTAAGCCAATTCGGATATGGACACCGAGAATTCGCGCCGAAGATAAGCTATTACTATATCAAACCACTTTCTCTCATCGTCCATTAAACATACTACAGTACACAACCATCTGGCGCTTGCGAGGCCTAAGTGTGTGACGTTACATGTGTAATATTATATCCAATTAGAATACCTAATATTATTAATAATAATAGTAACACGCCGAGTGACTAATTTGCAAAATTCTACGCCAAAACGAGTATGGTTCGGTTTTATTTACTCACAAGCGGTTAAGTAGTCGCGATGCCGGTTTTTTTTTTTTTTTTTTATATAAATTTTAAAGCCACCATTGAGGCGTGCGCACAAATGGCAAAGTATAAGTACACACCGTAACGGTTAAGCAAAATACTTTTGAGAACTTTAAATTTACATCGAAAACTAGATCAATGCCGTCTAATTACATGGAAAATATACATTTTTAATTTAACACACAACAGGATTTTGTAATACAACTGACAACATATGGTTATCATATTAGTAGAGGGGTAAATAAATCAAACATAATAACTCAATTCTGACTAGGTGTTATTCGATGCCTTTTTTTATAAAAACAAAAGTTGAATAACAATAAAATATATAACTCAAATAATGTATCTTCGAAATAAAAAAAAGTAATGTTTTAATAAAAAAAAAAAAAAGATTTATCTCTTTAAATAAGTACATATTGTGTTTTGTTTACAAGAATTACAAGTTAAAATTTAACAAAACGTAGTCGGATAAAACTAAACTAAACTAACCAACCAACTTAAATAGAATTATTAACTAGCAAAACATGCAAAATACAAATTCCAAATAACTATAATCTACAAGCTTCAAAATGAATTTTGGCCATGCTGACCCCGTTGGGTTAGCCTTAAGGAGAAAAAATGCATTTTGCTTTTAAATCCTTGTCCTACTCATTATGAGGATATTGGCGGCATTGCCTTCGGCCGACTTAGTATAGTTTTGATATTATTTTTACTTTAGACATACCCAAGCCTTGTACTCGTGTACACAAATTGGGCAAATTAAAATAAAGAAATAACCATAAAAAATCTCAGTGTATATTTTCACCAACATTTCTACAAACCTAACCAAACCTCTTACAATTTATAATCGTTGGCTTCTTGTCAAAAAATTGCATTAACTCGTTCGTTAGTACTTATTTTAATTTTAATTTTGCTTTGACAAAATGTATACACCTTTTGTGTACAATGTACACCCCCCCCCCCCCCACTCCATCTTAATAAGCCACCGGTATGGCAGACCGATATTATACTTTATTTTATAGTGTACACAAAAAGGACATGATGTATGCAACATTATATAACTTTGTTATAGTCGTACATTGCTATGTGTACGGACAAAAATAAAAGCATTTGTATTCGAAAAAAACACAAAAGATGCAATATTTCTTTTTAATCAAACGTCACGAGCAATATCTCGGCCGAGCTTTGCTAGCCTGACAAAGAAAAAAAAATGATAATGTATTGCAATCCGTCAATGTCGACCGACGACGGTTCAACTTGTAATATTTGATAATATAACTCACATAGTACTTTTATACATACATGTTTGTGTGTGTGTGTGTGAATATGAATACATATTGTGTACGTTTGGACTACTACAGGGTAGAAGGGTCAAACACTATTTTTACTAAAAATATGCCTTCTATCTGTTTTTTTATTAAACAACAATTCGCACTTATTTAGAGCTAATTGGACGTCGTGGAAATACTATTTTATTTTTTTCAAGTAGGTACTTGTTGCACTCACAACCAGAGCCTATCGTAGACGATAAATAGTGCATTTAAGCGTTTTAGTTTTCATAAAAACTTTATCTCTGTTTTTTTTTTTCAACATTCAACAAATCTGCTACGATTTTCCATCCTCTTGTATTGTACGACCCAACACGTGTTGTCATTTACATACAGTATTTTTTTTTCTTACATAAATCACTCATGACTCATCACTTAGTGGTACTGTAACATTACTATTTGAACGATCAAATGATTTATTAAACAATATTCTAGCGCCGACCGTTTCTTCATTTCTCCATTCTCTGGCTACTCTTTGCCAGCATATCCGACTTAACAAATCTTATCAAATTAGGTCCAGGAAATTATTTTACATACATTAGTAATAAAATCACTATTGAGAAACCATTTCGAATCCGTTGATAGTAAAAAATGTAAGAAATCAATATAAAATGGTATAGATACTGTAATGATGTTTATAATTATTATATTGTTAGGATATTCTTTTTTGGATTTTTTTCCTTGCAAGTAATCCTAAAGTAATTCTCAAATTTACAAGTAATTCTACTGTTCTTCGAGAACATTATTGAACATCGCCAAACTTGTAAACGTACAAGGTGTCGGATGAGCGAACTTTTTCCACTTTTGGTACTATTCCCGCAACCTGTAGACTTGCTACACAAAGGAATCAGTTCGTCGGTTAACAAAAATATACTATTGAAAGCACATATTATTTATATTATCATTGTAATACCTCCTCCGCATCGAATCCGTATGCAGTAGGCCCAATGATACACGCACGACGGACGTTTAAACACTATAATATTATGCGATCGATCCGCAAACAAGGTCAACAGCAGCAGCGGCGGCGATGACGATGGAATTTTTTATATTTTTTTAAAAATTCAACAAATTTTCAAAGCGTAGAACACAATAGAGCAAACCTACGACCGGGACAGACACGACAATGATAATTTCGCAATGCAATACTTACACCGTTCGATCGGTGACGACGATGGCCTTAGAAAGCCGTGCACCGAGCATTTATAATGATTATTATTATCATCATTATAAAATATATATATATATATATAAATATTATAAAAGTTATGTAGGTACGGTCATAATATGAAAAAAATCGTCATCATAATCTTATTTTTATTATTGTATATTTGACAGACAGACAGGCAATCCCTGAGTGCGTTAAAAATAATACACAATGCACATCCATACACACATCTATCTATCCATATGTTCAAGGAGACTCCTCGTCAAGTGTACGGATTGTAAAATTGTATTATTTATAGCTAATATATTATGGCAAAAGACGAAGAAAACCACCGCTAGAACACGTATACGTTTTATTTTTTTTTAATTTATGGTAACTTGTTTTTATTTGTCTTGGATACCAAAAATATTATGATCGAACGAGCCCCTTCGCCTTCCCCTCCCCTCACCCTAGAATTCGGTATCCAAATATAACGACACGTTCAACGCGTAGGTATAGGTATATATTATAATACACCACAGCCTAAATCTAAATAGGTACGTGTCGAGGTAAAAAAAAAAAAAACGCTAAACCGACCAACAATAAATAATATAACAATTGCAAACAAAATACACAAAAATAAAACTTTGAACAATTCTTAAAACGTATCGAAACGATTCAGTGTTTTAATCGAATTTCAATTATGTAATTTCGTTAACAAAAAATCAATATTTCTCCGTCCCGTTTATCGACTCTAAAGTTGTAATATAATAAACTATTTAAAATATTATAGCTGTACAACACACGTTAACAATACGGTATTAATTCATTTTGATAACTAAATAATTCATACTTGACACTGATACGTGTGTTGTGTATTTTTTTTATAATACCTTAACCAACTTAACTCTTGTGCACGTGTTGAGATACAAAAGGTCTATAAAATTACATTTACATTATTTAAGATCAAAAACAAAAAATGTACACACATAGGAACACCATAAACACACACAAACGTCGCTTAATACTTGTTTTATTTATCATAATAAAAATTAAAAAAAAAAGGATTATTCGGTTTTTGGTTTAGTATTTTTTTTAAATTTTTATACTTAAAGAAAACAACAAATTTTTCTAACAGCAAACGAGACTTACATTTCTTATAACCAATGTTTTTTTAAATTATTTTTATTATCGGGTCCATTTGACCGGGCGTGACTTGGACAAAAAATACAAGACTGTAAGATTCTAATACTATATTACAATAAACAATACTATATGGTATGTATAAGGCGCATATACAACCGCACCGCGTTTTGGTCCATTACACAGGGCAATTATATGTATATATACACACATACGGGATTGAGAGATGGCGACCAATACCGAGTTGGGTGGTGTCGAATTTGGTAAAGTAATTAATGAAGAGTCGTTAAATAATTTTTATTATGAACTCTCGACGCACAGCACGAATAGTACACATTGGAATAGTTTTTTTTTTTATATACTATAATACATAAAAGGAGTGTGTGTGTGTGTGTTCAGAATTGTGTAGCCGAGTATTATTTTGTTCAAATAAAAAAAAAATTAAAAAAAAAACGTCGTTTTTAGTAAAAACATGTCGACGCATTATAATAATTTACTAAAACACATCGATCGATTTTTATTATTGATTTGAGTGTAAACACGCATTTCACAGTTTAGTTCGGTGAACCCGGCTACTGTTTAGTTCCTGTATACAAAATACACAAGTGTATATTCGCGTTAATATTATTACTAGACAAAAAGGGTGGTAAAGTTGTGTAAGGTAACTTATCCGGTAACGGTGTAGACCACAAGTGTTGTGTGAAAACAGAGAACATTAGAGTTCATAAACGATGATCGGATGATCAATACACATTTCAACACATTTATGGTCATTAACATCCGAGCTCTGGTTGTGTTTAAGACAAAAAAAAAAAATGAAATAAATGCACATCACAACGAAGAAACGTGTTTAAGACAAAACGAGACGACGAGGAAAACAATCACAACAATTAACTGTAAGACAAGACTTCCTACTTTGGCGAATTAAGGAATTCTACCGCATACCTCTACCGGATTGTATAAAGAAAACGCCGACCACATAATAGAGTAGTAAGTATATTTATTATCATTATCGCTAAACACATAATAAGTAATGTAATATGGTCAAAGCTGCTACCGTCGTTTTTCTATTCCTCGTTCTAGGTTGCTCCGACGTTTTCCGTATATAAACCAATACAAAAACAAATCCAGTTTCGGATCGACAAACCAAACAATGGACAATGACGATTTTATTGCGTTTACCAATTATCACTATATGGAACGTCCGGTAAATAGTTACTTTTGATATATTTTTGTCTACAACACAATAAACCAAAGAAAAGAAAACTGCCAATGTAAAATAATAATTTTTGTAACATTACTTCATATTACTGAGGTCTGTAGTGAAATCCAAACTACAGAAATCAAATTCAATAATAGAAATCCAACCCGTTTGTTTTGCACAAAAGGTACCAACAAGCAAACATAGTAGTATTTCTAATTTTGTCCAAGTTAAACGGGGTGGTGGTTTTTACACACAACATATTTTGAATGCTCTGAACACCGCCGTTTGTGTCTTTCTAGAATATGATAATATACTCTTACTGTACGCTAATGAGAGCACCGTGGTGGTATACTTAGACGATGATACACGTGTATTACGTTATTTTATGTAGGTGCACATTGTGATTTAGACACAAAAATCAAAACCAGACAGCTGTGCGTGTGGGCCTTGCACCATACGCGAACCGAAATCGGGCAAATCAACCTTGTACAACGATTATTGGCGTAAGCGCAACGTAAAAATTATGAAAATGTCTTCGACCGAAAGAGAGAAATAGTCAAAATAAAATACACACATAAAGTAGTGTGGGTACAACAGCACGTGCGCAAAGAACGAGAATAATTATTATACAAGCAAACATATATACATACATACATACATATAAATATATTATATGCGTGGAAAAAAAAAATAGAGACATAAAATATATTAAATTGTAAGTAGGCTCGCAGAGCTGGGCGCGTAAGAAGGGGAAAAAATCAAGCATGTTTCGGAGGCGCGGCGGGTAGGAGACCATTGTTGTGAGGATGCAGGCAGGTGTGTTTTTTAACATCTGCCAACTGGTTTGGCTCACCTTACAAATAATATAATCAACAATAAAGACCTACTTATAGCTGCTACTCTGTACATTTACGTGTACGGTTTAGAACTGCCGTTGGCTGCACGGTGAATATATATATTCGTGGAAACGCAAAAGCTTTCCACGCCAAAAGAAAATCCGACCGTCGAGTACAGACGTCGGATGTTAAATAGGCTACAAGCTTTGTTACAAGCGCACGTGGATAATAATATGATTTTAATTTGGTAAACCATATTTTCCTTGGAATTTGTCGACGAGAATTCTCGCACGCCAAGCGAACCGTGAAATATTTTCAACGAGACACATTATCTAAGAGATAAATAAAGATCGGTACGTTTCATCAAACAGATACCGCAGTTGTTTTGGACCGGACTATTGAGAAACAAATTGTATTCTTATGGAAGTTTGTTGTTCGATTTTTTTTTTTAAATTAAAGTAATTTGGAAAAAACACAAATTTCGCCATCCCAGTTTTAATGTTTTTAAAAGTTTTTTTTTGTTTTCCTAAAACGTTAAATGCATGTAATAAAGGCGTTGAGTAGTGTCGTCGCAGAGTAATGGTCGGATGACGACCGGAAACGGTGAGTAAACAAACAACCCAGCGGGCGAAAACGGATAACCCGAAACGTGGGGGTTACGGGAAGTGCTCGCTTCTGTTACCTGTTGCTGCTGCTGGTGGTGCTGGTGTAGATGAGATTTGGTGTCGTCAGGTGACGAATAGGCCAGGTGGCCGACGTCCGTGGAGGCGATCACGCCGCCGTCGCCGGAATCGTACGATTTGTACCCGTAACCGTCGAGTTGAGTCAACGCCAACAGGCCTATGCCGCCGCCACCGCAGCCAACGCCGCCGGCGTCCATGTGCACGTCGGTGGTAGAAGGCGAACCGCCGTGGAGCGGCACGGGCGTCATTCCCGGTTCCGGCTTGACGTCGACCTCGAGCTTTAAGGGGTTGGCGTACGTCGCGGTGCCGGCCGACAGCCGGAGGTAAAAGTACGGGTCGTTGCCGCCGCCGCCGCAAGCGGACGTTTCTTCTTCCCTGGTCCGGTAATGGTGCATGTCGGCGGGCCGGTACGTCGTCGGCCGTACAGCACCCTCGGCGGCGGGTAGGGGAGGGGGGGGGGGCGTGCGGAAGGGTCGTCGGTTTACGCGGCCGAAACCAGAAACGCGGCGCCCAGATGGTCGTCGGCGAAGACTGCACAACACCGCAACGGCGGCACGTGAGCGAACGCTAGACGACTGCGAAGGCGAATGCGGACACACGCTTGTAGTACGTACACATACACGACGAACACACACACACACACAGGCACAGGCACACGCACACTGCCGGGACGAGACTGTACCGCTACGGCTTCGGCGTGTCCATTGTCACAGCAAGTCGTCGCCACACTAAAAACCGTTTTGCCGCGGCGGCCGCAGCGCCCGAAGGAAGCAACAGGCTACAATAATAATTTATAATATTATATATTATTATATATATTGTATTGTACACAGCCGCCGCGTATACTATGCCCACCACGAGTCGCGTGCAGTACAGTGGAACACGGACGTACTACCACTATTACCACCTCCACCGGCGCCTACCTCTTTCCGAACGCCAACGCCCCCCACCAAAACTCGCTCTATAACATACGGCTGCACGCGATCGCACACCGTACGCGTACCATACGAAAACGCAGCAGCATAATATTTATTATGCACTAGACCCTCGGCGACATTGTTGCCAACCGCAGTCGTCCACGGTAATCGGACGGCTGCGGCGGCGGCGACGCACGCACTACGCAGTCATTCGCCGGCACCACGCACGGCCACAATGGGATAGGAGAATAAAAATATATAATACAAATGAAATTGCCGTCGACGTTTTCCCCAAACAATAAAGCGTCTAATGAGCGCTTATTATCGCGCGTACCTCTATACATAGTGTTGTTGTTATTAGGTTCAAAAAAAATGCACGTACGCATATTATCCGAAGAGAGTGACAAAAACATCAAACAACAATAACAGCTTTAACGAGATCTGGGGGGAGGCGACGGCTGAGATCTATAATATTACAATATAATATAATACCGAAACCCAATAGTTCCTCTAGACGTGGGGGTTTTTACTGCTGTGTTACCGACCCCCATCTAGAAATCAGATACGCCGCCGCACTTGCGCACCGGGTCGTGTTACCCCGGCGGCGTTACAGGTTCCGGCCGAGGAACCCGTAGTAGTGGTGCAGAGCAGAGCCTTTGTCCCATAGAGTAGTAAAGAATAAAAATATATGAATTAACATATACTAGCCAACATTGGTAAGCGATTGTTACTCTAAGACTGACTTTTAGTCCTACGGTTTGCGTCACGTAAAAAACTACTATATCGAAAATTTCAAAAAATCTAGACGACAAGCACCCCCCCTCCCCCCAAAAGACGGTTTTTGAAGAAAATACAAAACAAAAATATGTAATGTACGTGCCTTTGGCCGCGGGTGGCTCGGGATAAGATTATAAGAAGCCAAAGAGAAGAAACCGAAGATAAAAACCGTGACGGGGCGGCCATAACGACGACGACGACGACGGTGCAATCCGAACACACGGTTTACAACCTAACAACAAATACACATACAAGTGATGATGATGCTACGCCGCCGTCGCTGCTGCTGTTGCTGTTGCTGAGGCGATCCCACCTACACGGGATGCCACTTTGCCAGATGTTACAAAACTACTCCTCTCTCTACACACACACACTAGCACAGCGGTCCTCCTTTCTTCACACAGCGTTTCGGCGGTACACACACGCACATTCACACAAATCATATTACTCAGCACACACACACACACACGTATATAGTATAGTATAGATATAATATTATATTATATACTACACTGTTGTGTACTCCATCGACACGCTGAACCACCGTAGCCGACGACCCGTAAAGCGAAACCGGGTTGTTGTATCTTGCACAGACTCCCTCTCCCCCCATCCCTCGCCGCACCCCCGGACCGTGATAAATGTTTTATTTCGTCGACTACCGAACACCGCGTTTACAGGGTTTGAAATCTTAGGAAACCGAAAAATAAAAAATTCTCCAACCAAAAACAAGAACACCGCACTAGACACTAGAAAATTGCACGAAAAGTGACCACCACAGACGTGACACACGTGCACGTTTTCTTGTATAATTTGTATTTATTCTTTTTTTTTTGGTTCTAAAACAATAATTATTAATCTTCAGAAGACCAACGAAGATGAGAGCATCTGAGAATACGACGTTCATGAGTCACTACATAATATCTTGAGATTTTTTTTTTTTTGCTGACACACCGCTATCGTATTCGCATAAGTTACACATACTATTAATATATATATAAATAGATATATACTCAATACTCGGTTAAATTAATTACAAAATTAATACAAGTGTATGAGAAAATACACGAGAAAAAGCCGACTAAAAATATACAACGAAAAAGTAGTTTAATTTGTTTTCAAAACGACTATTGAAATAATATTCAAACAAATTACAAAGTACCCGTATCAAATTTTGATCGAGCAAGTTGAGTAGAGCATATATTATTTTGTAAACGTAGGTATTTAAAAATATGATAGGTACTGCCAACTAATTTTCATTATTTTAGAACACACTATCAAAATGTAAAGCCGGTTTCGAGACATTTTTTAAAATTTTATATTTTACAAATATCTTATTTTGTTGAACAGATAATTCCAAAAAGAAAAAAATACATTCGAATTCAATAATTAGCATAATATTTCGAGGGTATATTATTATTTATTTGAGTACATTCAATTTCATATCAGAAAATAACATCTACAGCCCATTTTAAGATTTGTGTTGGTACACACATTTTTTTAGCGACGCCTTTTTAACTCGGATTGTAATTGTAATTTGGAAAAAATGTATTTATTAAATACCAACAGAAAGTGTCATTCGTTATTTTCACAAGCCCTCGTCCTTAATTTTTCAACTCAAAATTTAAACAAATCTTTGCCCAAACAAGTGTTTTCCTAAAAATACACTATTTGTTGGACACAATTTTGGGAAACATGAGCTAAAAATCAAGTTGAAATAAAATATTTTTTCAAAAAACAATTTCTACTACTGCAAACTGCAAACTTATTTAAAAAACAATAAAAACCATTTTTATATTTTACGGTGTTATAGGAGTTTTTTTTTTTTAAGAAATCTGGACTACAATATATAACTTAGGACCTTGAAAAAAATTAATTAAATAATTATATCCTCAGCCTGAGTACATAGGTAATAAAATTGTTAATATCTTTTATAATATTTAATTATCCATTCAATTGACGACGGCGGCCACATGGGCAAATCCGAGACTCGGCCAATCTACTTTTCGAATCTCAAATTATTTTATTCACCGTTTATTACAAATTAAGTGTCTATAAAAATATATTTATTTATCATAAAGGAGTATATTATAATATAATAGACAAACAAGTTGGAGTGGGAAAAAAAAAAAAAAAAGAATTAGCGTGGTCCAAACAACTTATGAGAATACTTAGGAGGGGGGGGGGGATATCAATATAAAAACTTGACCAACAAGCCAACTCAGATAGTTACCAACATAGTTACAGTTATAAAGTATTTACCTAAAAATGTACCCTGCAAAGTGGTCATCGATTGTTATTAGTTTTATTTTACTTGTCATTTTTCTTTATGATATAACAATATCATAAAATGTTATAAAGTTTTTAAGTAAACGAACAGGACGATCACAATGACTAAAAGGCCACAACAATACGGCTATGCTAAGTTGCGACGCTTCTATAAATAAAAAATACGTATATTTTAAGCCCTAACAACCTAGAACAAATTTCTAAAGAGTCTATAGTGTACAATATGCTTTAGGTAAGCTGTTCAAATACGAGCAATGTTTTTTACCACACTGCGTTCAGACGAAAGTGAGACAAACGCAAAGTTATCACTTAATGCCAACCTGAAATATACTTCCTATTAGAACATGACAAAAACAGTTGTATTTATAACTTTGACATAGAAAAAACATTTGGTTCTTTTAATTTTTTGTATTTTAATTTTGATTCAAGTCTAAACTGGGAGTGGATTGTACATTAAATCCAGATGAAACCTAAATATTGGACCAAGTTTCAATATTTGACCAGCCCTCCTTTAATTTAAATAAAATGTTTTATTATTTAATTTTTAAATAAATTCCAAAAAAAAAAAAATAATAATTGTCAACCGTTTTCCTAAAAACTGCTTGTTAAAACAGAGTTAAAAACACGCATATATCATACCTTGTAACAAAGTAAATTTTAAATCATAGCGTTTAAAATGTGTTTACTATTAATTGTGAAAGTTTAGTCAGACACAAATATCGAGAACATCTAATGTATGCTAATGTAGAACTAAAAGACCGGTCAAAATTTTTTTATCAAAGTAAATAATTAATACCTAATACGTTATATTTTATTCATCCGTAAGATAGTTTAAAAAGAATTAGATTAGATATATTATTATTTTAGATATTACAATTTTTTATACTATATTAATATACCGAATTTACTAATATAGTTTGGTTTAGCTTATTACGGAGAAAGCTAGTTTTAGGAGCTAGAAGATTTCTGTTGAAATATTTTTACGCCAGTTAACACCAAATAAAAGCATTACAATAGATTCAATTTCTGTAGACATTTTTATATACAACATTTGAATTTTTCACCGAGTAATGCCTACGCTTTTATGAAGTTAGTAAAACACAATAAAGCGGGTAAATTTATAATTATTATATACAATTCTTACCCAGTGATGAGGAACTTCAACTTCTGACGGTTCTGCTGGAGGTGAATCGATACTCTGTAAAATACATTGAGACTACAGTAACAAAATGTCCAATCGGCACAGCAAACAATTGGTTTTAAAATAATACATTATTCTTTGCAACGAAAACTATTACACTTATTGTATTATTTAGGTCTTAGCTTACCTCTCTTTTTCTTTTTACTGCTGTACCAGCTGTAGTCGTAGGAAGGGGTTTCCTTGGAGTGTTACTGAACGGAAAATAAGGAGAATCTGGACTAAAAGTTTCAGGACCAGAAGCAAAGTTATTTCCATATGCCTGAAAAATGTACAAACAAAATTGTTAATACAAGCGTTGTATAATAAAATAACATCTAAAAACCATTATTTTTAATGATAAAAATAAACACAAATGTTTAATTCAATGCCGTCCACAGCAGTGAAAACAATGTTTGCTAACATAATATGTACATTCTAAAACGTTATTATTATTATTTTTTTTTTTTTGATATAGGTACCTATTTTAATAGATTGCTATAAAAACGGACCAGTAAACTTAATAACAAATAAATCAATAATCCTTACCATTCCATTTTCCATATTGTATGGCGGCTGAAACCCTGATTTTTCTGAAAAACAATAAATTGTGTAATTAATATTGTGTTGAAAAAGCAATTAATACGGGCACAGCTACAAATCAAATACAACTGTACAAGGTAGGTATAATAATTTATTTTATATAAATCTATTTTTTTTTTTTTAGATAACCCAAATTGGTTGTTTGACAACAATGTGCACATTTTATTGTAGGTAGATGTAATGTTACATTAATATGCTGTTGTTATTCCACATGAAATGAATGCAAATTAAGTATTGGTTTACCTAAATAAAATCAAAACACAGAATGGAAAAACCTTATCCGTTTAAGTGTTTACAGAAATTTCGATGAAGTTATTGTAGTTATTACATTATAGTAACTTTGATTCAAATTACATTATATTATTGACGTTTGTGTTCTGTGTAACCACTTGAGAACGGCGAGTCTGGCTGAATTATACGCTGGGAAGACGACGAAAATAATAAATTAAAAATAATGTTGAATGGGGTAAAAATATATTTGAAAAATAGTTTTTCATTATGACTATACTTGTAAAACGTTATATTGTAAAACGTTTTAAATTAAAAATAAAAGTATCATTGCAATATAATTTATCAGGGAAAAATGTTTAAGCCCCAAAACATTAACGTACTGGATTTACGCAGATGCGTGCACAACGGATATGTTTACAGTGTTATAATTTATTATCGTTGAACACGGCCTCTGATGTTGTTAGGGATATGAATTATGAAAATATGCTCAAATTTGCATTTGCAGATTTTAGTAACGAAACAAATAGGGGTTGCTCGAGAACAAATGATATTATGTCAGTTGGGGTGAAAAAAAAAATCAAGTTAGGCAATTCGGTGTACACGCAGATATGTGTGGTGCAGCCACCGAAAAGGGTAGACGCCGACGGGTGTCCAGTGCATCGGCCGGACGGTGGACAAAATAATATTATGTTGGCCGCGACGGACGACGGTCCGGGCGAAAACGACGGAACGCAAAACAAAACTGGCCGTCGTCACGGCGATAACGACGTGCATCACCTTTTGTTGTTATTGTTATTGTTGATATCTAATGTGGACCGAAACCGTCGGCGGCAGGAACCACAGACGCGACCGGTTGTGCTTCTAACTATGTTGATGATAATGATAATAATAATAATAATAATAATAACAACAACAACACTGATGACACGCAAAACGATTCAACATCTCCACCAACCTGGTTGTTTGTTAGCGATTTTGTTGAAGCAGTTCTGGAACACCTCGTACAAATGCATCGGCTCATCGTCGCTTGTCGCCATTTTGGGTTTTATAAAATGTTTCACAAGTCCATCGGTTTGAAAACATAACATGAACTTTTCACGGGTCACGAACGACCGACGGGGCCGCGTAGACAACGTTATGCGACATGACGGCACCCAATGTAAGCGTCAGATGTCAGATCGTACCTATCATAAGCACTGCCCGCGACCACGGTGCATACGGACGGGGAAAAAAAAAACAACACCAAAACCGAAAACCCTCGGCGCGGCGCAATCCCTGCTCTACTACTGCCTACTGCTGCTGAGTGCTGCTGCTCGACTCGCCTCGGCTCGACTGGCCGTCGGTGGCGGGGCGGCGGGGGACACTTTTGTTGGCTAGGAGTGTAGGGGAGGGCGGCGGCGGCTGCGGATCCTTCCGCACTCACGTCGCCCCGCCGTGCACGCACGCACGCACACGCATCGTAGAAAATGGCGCAGTGTAGGCACACGGTAAAAACGCGGCCGAGTTTTCGTTGCCTCCGTACAATCTCCCCGCGTGCGCCCGACCACCAACAGTGTGGCCAACACAACGGCGACAAACGCGAATAATGTTATGCTACACAACGATAATATTTTATATTACCTACTGTACTATACACACATTAATCGGTACACGATAAATTATTGTGTAAACCGCCGACGCCGCCGCATATAAAATTAAATTCTATCTATTCTGTGCCCAAACTACACGTAATTATCATCATTATTTTTTTTATAATAATAATTGATAAAGCCTGTTGTGTTAAGGGAACGGAAAGCGCTATTTATTAAGGGGCAAAGGATAGGCAATATTGGACAAAAATTGATCTGGTAGTAATTGTTAATATGCCTATTAGTTTTATGGTGAAAAGATGTTAAACGATATAACAAAAAAAAAAAATTATTTTGGTACCTTTAAACCCAATTTGAATAAAATACCATTTTGGAGTTATTTCCAATTAAATATTATGTAGGCAAGTGGGGCTGTACTTCTTTATGGTCGATGGTCAACTATTTTTTAACGACTAATACTAATGTCAGTTTGCACAAACTATACACGCCTACAACATTAAAACTAATATTGATTAAACTACCCTTGGGTTGTGCTTGGATATATTAACCAAAATTGATTTAGTGAAAACAGCCATAAAATAATTATCTCTACAGCGCAGCGGCTGGATACTTTCAAAATTGAAAAAACAGAGTGATTGCTTAACAATGACAATTTAGAAATAGTGGTTTAAAACTGGTTCGCAACCAGTCAAAATTGTCAGTAAAAAATTGACAAAATATATACGTTAAGTTTCAAAAATTATTATCAAAAAAACTATTTTGTGAGGAGGACAGGAACATAAAAATTTGTGGAAAATTGAGATCACATTATATAAAATTAAATCATTAATTGAACCCAATGAGATATTAAGTGGTCCACGATAAAAAATAATTACCTTGTATATTGAATGATAATGAACTTTTTAAAGTTATTATTTTTTATAGTTTTATAGAAGAGTAAAAAAAGGATTATAATTCGTAAACAATTAACAGTTCGCCTAATATTGTAATAATTTTACCATTCCTTGTGTGTTCAATCCTTATGAACTTAAGATTTTTTAAATAGTAACGTATGCGTTTAGTTAACTTTTTAAGTTCAGAATTATTTTGACTAGTCGATAACAAGTTTTGAATAATTACTTATAAAATTAATTATTTAAAAACTTAAGATAATAAATACCCACGTAGGTAACCATTTCAAAAAATCTTAAGTTCATAGGATTTTAACAGCAAATGTATGAGGTTATATTGGTGAAAAGTATATCCAAACTAGGTTAACTTAAAATCATAAATGTATGAAAAAAAATAATTTAAAAAAGTCTTAATATCTTTTAAGATGTTCCCTGGATTATGCTCATAATCTACCTAAATATTATAGCTTTCGAGTTAATACATGTAATTTAAAGGAAGACTGATAGGGGCAATACAAACCAAAAGGCAAAAATAATGGGGTAATGGCGGTCATCTGCAATTAAAAAATAAATTTTACTTAATTTAAAAAATCTGAAACTTATATACATAATACCTAACAAGTTTATAGATCGATTTCAAGAAATAACGAAATTTCTAAACATTTAGTTCCAAAGATATTTTAATTTCCGCTTTAGTGGCCGCAATTCCCCGCG
Source organism: Adelges cooleyi (assembly GCF_023614345.1). Classification (NCBI taxonomy): domain Eukaryota; kingdom Metazoa; phylum Arthropoda; class Insecta; order Hemiptera; family Adelgidae; genus Adelges; species Adelges cooleyi. The sequence continues at coordinate 15,556,020 of NW_026096352.1, forward strand.
TGCCCCCCCCCCCTTCTCCTATAACGTACATAATATATCAAAGAGGGCGTGCGTTTCTATTATTGTTTATATTGGATGTAAATGATGCGTGGTTTTGCTTTTCCACTTTGCATTTTTCTTTTTTTATAATTCTGGAATATAAATAATGTTAATAATACTGCCTTTTTTAGAATCCATATCATTATTCAAGGTTTAGGTATCCCTTTTTTTAAACGTAGTTTTAGGACTAAATGTTTGAAAATTTGACTGGAAGCAGGTCTATAGGGGTAACATAATAATATGTGAAATCTACATAATATAAAAGGCCTCGACCAAAAGAAATTAATTTATATAATAAACCATTTACACATATTGTTAAAACCTTAAATTTTATTCTAAACAAATACATTTAAAGTTACTATGTACCTGTAATTACTTTTAGGCATCATCGGCCAATAATCCCCCTTTGTGGTTTTATAAAATTTGATATTAATTTTTCACAAACTTGTATGGTTTTAACCCCTCTCCCCAAAGTGATTGTTTTGATATCTTTGAAACCCTAAATGGTAACGTGTATGTTTTATTGACCTTTTAAATGAAGAATGATATAACACAAATGTTGAATGGTCGATAACCAACTTTTAGTCATTACTTTCAAAGTTATTAGAGTTTGAAAAGTCGGGGCCGAAGGAGTAGTGCGGTTGAGTAATGCGCGCAGATAAAAATAATACTTTACCCCGGTACTCCTCCCGTCTTAAACTTTAATCTTTAATAACTTTAAAAGTAATTAAGCTGGCTTGGAAACTAAGGGTTCTATGTCGACTTTACACAGTTGTTCAAAGAAGATTAAAAAGATAAACGATTTTGGAAAAAGGTAGTACATCGGGGTCGGGGCATGGTGGGAACGCGGAGGTCGCATCTCTCTCACTCATAGAGTTATTAAAACTGAAATTCTTGATCTACTTCCGGTCTAATTTCCAGATCTAAATCCCTAAAACTCAGCTTGAAAAAGTGAAATAAAGAAAAAAATATCTATTCCTTCCAGGGGAACTAATTGGACTTTTTTGAAAAAGTTATAGAGGACAATAACACTGTGCAATTGTAATATACCTAGTTTCTATGGCAATTTTACAATATTTTAATATTATTACTATTTTCCTATTATTCGTTTTCCGAGCGAGCTTTATTGAAATTTGAATATTATGAAGAAATAGCAACAAGATTACTGGACAATTGTGGACGTATCTATTGGGCCATTGTTCGGACGAGCTTGGTTCGATGTTGAAAAATAAAGCTTTTTTTGATAAACTAAATGAGAACGTGGCTGATATATTCGGACAAAGTCATCCGGAATTTAAAAATGTCTAAGATAAAAGTAAATTAAATAAACCCTTAGTAGGAGATAACTGTGTTAGTTATTTAGTCTCACTGGTGCTAACACTTAAAGATTGGTACAAAATTAAATAATATTTTTGCATGTGAAAGGAGAACAAGTCTGTATTGGCGTAGAGTCGATATTGAAAAAAATCCATGATACATAAATGGTCTACACTCAGAACTTTGAAGAACAAGCCATTAATTGAGAAATATCTAATCGAAATTACGGTTTGTGGCTAAACCTACCTTAACTTTTGTATCTTTATATTTTATAAACGTTTTTAAGCAAATTTAAAAAAACAACTTTCGTGTCGTCAGTCAAATCTCGATTAAAAAGTACCTATGTTAATATCATAATAATACATTATTTGTATAGGTTATATAATTGAACTTAGTGCTAGCGTTGAATTTGTGTAAATTCACATTATTTATGTCCATACACTTTGTTGTGTAGTATATTTTATACCTGGTCAAAAAAAGAATATTGGCTTCGAGACAGAAGCAAATGTCGTTGCTTTTGAAGAAGAGCACTAAATCTGTGGAGGTATCCACTGTATCAGACAGCGGAAAGCGTACTCTTATTGCTACAAGCTCAATGGACACGGTGATTAGTAACGACCGATTAGTTGAAAAAGATAGGACCTCTGATTCGCCTTTACAAGACCACTGATATATTTCTAAGTAGACTGCGACAGTGCAACACGGATTTGTGAACGAAAACAAGAGAGGTAGGGACACTGATAGCTTGGCAGAAGATATTCGCATTCTTAATGTACAAGAAAACATTGTGGCAAACGATTAAAATATATAATACACGATGGCGTTAATTAATTATTTTATATTATACCCTCTTATCGATTAGTTTTCAAGCTATGTTTGAGCTTGATTTACACTGCACTATTTTTTTTTTTATTGTTTTCCTCGATTTTGAAGTGGAAGGAGTGATTTTTTAAAACGGGCTCAATATGGTACGATTTCTGATCTAATACAAAAAAATTGACTCTGATTACAAAAGTTGAAAAAAATCAACAGTTTAAAAAATAATACGAGTAAAGAAGAATTTATAAAATTAAATTGAGATGTTTCCGAAGGTGTGGGGAAATTTGATAAGAAATTTTAAATAAAAATTAAGGAAGGTGTTATGCCGGTTATAAAATCAGGGAGAATATGTTAAAAAATGTCAAGGCTCTAAGTGTGATATAAATCTATATTTGCTTCACTACAGAAATTCACGAGTGACAGGATTGAAAGTTAGTCCTGCTCAGCTGCTAATAAATAGATTGTTAAGGACAAGATTGCCTGTAGAACTATAAGTATTAAAACCAAGTATCCCCGAAATCAACGTTAACAATCGTGATAAGCAGGCCCAGTGGTCTAACAAAAGTTATATTATAAGAGAGTGTGTATACTATGAGAAGAATAAAACGTGTTTTTTTTTAAGGAAAGAAAACAGGTGTTATAGTGGATAAAGCGAGTACTACTCGGTCATATATGGTCAAGACAGTGATGGGGTAGTATACTGCAGAAACACACATTATTTGAAAAAAAACAAAATATATGACTCTAACTTATCTAGCAACGATGAATTTGTAGATGCTGAACAGTTGTTGAGTAATAGTCCTCAAACAAGGCAAAAAAGATTTAACTAAAACGTCCGCTTATTTAAAAGACTACGTTGAATAGTAAAATTGTAATTGTGTTAAGACTGTATTAAATATGGTTAAATTTGTATTTGTGTGTATATATTATATTGTAACTCTCAACCTGTAAAAGAATTATCTCATAAATTAATATATATATATATATACAGGGTGATTTTATAGTGATTAGTTTTTTTAATAGCAACTTTTGAAACTTAAATAGTAACGTATACATTTTTTTAACTTTTTAAATTAAGAATATTTTACTAAAAACTTTGGTTGATAACCAGGTTTTGGATAATTATTTTTTAAGTTATTAGAGTTTAAAAGTTGGGACGGGAAGGGAAGTGCGGTTGGGTAAATGAAAATAATACTACACTCCACATGCTTCCTGCCCCAAACTTGAAACTTCAATATCTTTAAAAATAGTTATGAAAAACTGGTTTTAGACCAGTCAAAAATTTTAGTAGAATATTCTTAATTTAAAAAGTTTAAAAATATATATGTTACCATTTAAGTACCAGTAGTTGCTATAAAAAACTCAGTTTGGGAGGAGGGTAGAAACATAATAATTGATGGAAAATTGAGATAACATTATATAAAAACACTATGAAAAAAAAAATTCAATTATTAATTAAAGTTCACTCGTGACTCATGATTTTTTGGTAAAGTGAACAAATAAACTTACTTAAGAGTATACTTATATAATTTCTTGTGTAATTATTATTATTAAATAATATACGGTATATAACAGATAACATTTAGCATTGTGTTACTATAGCCAAACATGTATTTTATATTGTCGTATACGCACTTTGGTACACGAACCGTTAAACACACATACACTGTAAATACAATTACTTAATACCTTTTACCTAAACACTAAAGTGACTTTTTAGTAAGTGCGCATAAATGTGGCAGAGCTCTAGTCACCTTTCGGATTGTTTCTGCCTCAGGTGTTTTTCCATCCAACGAGCAAGCCTCTGATTATAAATAGTATAATGCCTCGGGACAATTATATTGTCTAGCTTTATAACTATAATAAACCGGTTAGTAGCTAGACCGCAATTACTGACACTAGCAAAGAAACAAGAGCCGTACTGTGGCTTCCTCAGGAGATGCGGTCTTTAACACAAAACACTTAATATAAAAGAACACTCAGTTCAAATTACCTTAAAATCGACGGGAGAAAAGGTAACACTTTTAAATTAAGTAAAAGAAAAGTAACTCAAAAGTTAATAAAACATACACACAATTATAATATTCGTAAGAACAATTTAAAAACAATAATACACGCTACAATACCCTCCTCGTAACAGAACGGTCGCTTACGGGAGAGTGCATCCGACAAAGTAACTTTGGCGGCCTTAAATAATAAACATTATTGAAATTTTTACTGTGTAGACAATTTTTGTATAGCTTGGTTTTAATTGTTTGGCTTACATTTAATTGCTTATTTATTTTTTTAATTGCCTAAGGGCATTTTTATTTAAACAATTAAAAATCTTTATAAATATAAATCAAAAGAGTATTAATACATACATATGAGTAAAATATATATATATACATATACAAAACATGTGTGGGGTTCTACTTCCAGTGAAGTAGTCCCATTCTTAATCTAATAATTAGACTAAGTCGAATGGCTTGAGTCGTTTGAGTCGTCTGATGTCTTGCGAGTTGTCGAGGAGTTGTATGGCAGCTGTATTTCAGTGAAGCTCCAGTCTTTTTGCGTGTTTGCGGGCAAACCGGGTAATTTCATCCTGCACGGATGTTATTTTTAGATCGCGGTGGATGATATCGTTCTTATCATACCGATATGCTGCAACAATGGTACGAAGAGCGATGTTCTGGCAACGTTGGATGAGTTCGATATTAGACACACTGGCGCAACCCCACAGTTGAATACCATAGATCCAAATCGGTTTAACGATCGATACATACAGGAGACGTTTGCTGGTTATGTCTAGCTCGGAGTGTCGCCCAACTAGCCAATACAGTTTGCGCATTTATTCTTTGGTACATGAGGTTTTCAGTTAAGTCGCGAGTCAAGGTGCATTCCCAGATATTTTGCTGAATCATTTTGTGGGATTATCTGTTGATTTAGCGTGACTGGGATATATGCGGTTTTACGTAGCATGTAGTTGACGTGCACCGACTTGTCACTATTGATTTTTATTTTCCAACGCTTTGTCCAGTCGTAAACGTTGTTGATTGTCACTTGTAGGATCTCAGTCGCAGCTTGTTGGTCCTTATTGGTTGACAGCATTGCTGTGTCATCGGCAAACATAGCTATCGTTGTGTCGTCATTAGTTGGAATATCAGCTGTATAGAGTAGGTACAAAATAGGTCCGAGAACACTACCTTGAGGTACTCCAGCTGATATACTCTTCCAGTTAGTGGTCGTTTCTTCGTATCTAACACGAAAATGTCTTTCAGTCAGATATGATTTGAGAAGTGCACACCACGTATGTGGGAGCTGCTCTTGCAGTTTTAGTAATAAACCTTTGTGCCAAACTTTATCAAAAGCTTGGGCCACATGAAGGAATATACCACAGCAGAATTTTTCTCTTCCAACGCCTTACTGATCACGTTCGTTACGCGATGAACTTGGTCGATGGTCGAGTGTTTATGGCGGAATTCAAACTGGTGATCTGGTATGAGTTGTTTTGCTTCAATAAGTGGGCTAAGACGCTTAAGAAGAAGTTTTTCGAATAGTTTTGACATGCATGGTAGAAGCGATATCAGCCGATAAGAGGTGGCTTGTTCGGGCGGTTTCCCAGGTTTGAGCAACATAATTACCTCCACTCTTTTCCATTGCTCGGGAACAAATTTCGTTCGCAAGATGGCGTTGAAGATGTGAGTAAGGTGGATGATTGCCTTCTTAGGTAGCTCTTTAAGGATGCGTGGGCTAATCTCATCGTATCCAGGTGCTTTTTTCGTGTTGATGTTGGTATCGATTTCATGGGCTACTTCAAGTGGTGTAAAGTGCCATATGATTTCTCTTGTAGAAATGAGTGGCTGACATTGGGTGCTGTCAAGTTCAGAAATTATGTCGTTTGGCTGAAATACACGTTCGAGATGATGTCCGTTTACTTCAGCTTTATCTTGTTCACTGCGCGCCCAAGTGCTATCTTCCTTTCGGATGGGTGGTATATGAACGCGAGGTCTTTTTAATCGTCTTGTGGCTTTCCATAACGAGTAATCGGAATCGGCTGTTGCAGATAAGCCACACAAATACGATTTAAATGTTTCATTTTTCACTTCTTTGATTTTATCATGTAGCAATTTGCTGACTCGGTTCCATTCGGTTTTATCGGATGGGTGTCGAGTTCTGTGCCAAATTCGTCTTGCTCGCCGCTTTTGTTGAACAAGCTCTCTGATTTCTTTTGGATAGTTGAACTCGCGGTCGTTGCCTTTTTGAGCTTCAGGTGTTGTCGCTTCAACAATGTCATTAGTCAGTTTATGTACTGCCATTTCAATATCTGTTAACGATTTTAACCGCACAGAAAGAGTGATAGGTTCTTCCAGAGTATTTTTAAACCGGTCCCAGTCTGTGTATTTGTTTGTTAGAAAATGTTTTCGTTTTTTCATAATGACATTTGAGCTTAACGATAATAACACAGGGATGTGGTCGGACGTTAGCTCTGTTAGTCCTTCAGCTTCAACATAATTAGAGGAGATGCCTTTAATTACGAAGAAGTCAAGCAGGTCGAGGATTTTCTTAGAATCGGTTGGCCAGTAGGTTGGCTCTCTAGTAGAAATTATTTCAGCGTTTATAGTGTTAGCTACTTTTAGTAGAGCACGCCCTTTCGGAGTGATCAGTCTTGATCCCCAGTGAGAGTGCTTGGCATTGTAGTCACCTCCAACAATGAATCGGTCTTCTAGCGTTTGGAAAAATGCAGTAAATTTAATTTCATCTGCACCTCCTTGCGGTGGGCAATGAATAGCCGTAACCGTAAGTTGTATAGATTTTATAGTTTTTTATTTTTAGAACAGTCCATGATGTGAAGTGTATTTCAGATACAAAAGCAATGTCAATATTTTCAGTGTTTAAGAAGTTTTCAAGTTCTTGTTTACGTTGTACTAACCCGTTAGCGTTCCACGTTATGCTCCGCAGTGTACGGTTCATTTATTTTTCTTTTGCGCGTTGTTCTTAGCTTTGGACTGGTTATTATTTTCTAACCTATCCAATCTAGAAGTAACATTGTTTAGCGTTTTTGTAATGTTAGCCAGAGCGGATAATACCTCTTTTAAGGAGGCATCATTATTTTCCTGCTGTTGCTGTACAGGCTTTTGTGTCGTCATCTGTTGGGTACTAGAAGAACTAGCCGTTTGTGCATAGGTATTATTCGAGGTTACTTTTTTAACTGACTTTTGCTGAATACGCTGTACCGCAGTTGTCTTCTTTGGATGCACTCGCTCTTCAGCCTTTTTGTAGGCAGAGCACCCCTTCCAGTTGGCGGTGTGAGCTTCTCCACAACTTGCACATTTAGCTTTTGATTTTGAACAGTTTTCTGTTTTATGATCTTCGCCACATTTGACACAAACCGATTTTTTGTGACAAAAGTTGTGGGTATGTAAAAAGGATTGACAATTTTTACACTGTGGCACTTTTTTTTTTCTTGGAGGTTCGACTTTAATTTTGTGGTAGCAAAGACTGTCTACTCCATAGATATCTTTGTTATTTGCTTGCGGATCTAGGTCCACAAAAAACAAAGGTAGTTTTATATACTTCCATTCGCTGTTTTTTTATTTGGGTTAAGTTTCTTTTTAATTTGGATATTCGAAACCTCGACTGCAGAATGACCTAGGTCCGCAAGGTCTCTTTTGATCTCGCAGATATCAGTATCTGGATGTAAACCGCGTAATACAACACGAAATTTTTTTTCCGTTTTTAGCTGGTTTTCGTCTAAAATTTTTCATGTGCGTCTGAATTGGTGTTCATCGCCTGTTAGGATTTTTATGTCACCGTTAGCATTTGTTTTTAGCTGTTGCTCGTGACCAGCAGCTTCTTCACGTGTTAAACAACTAATTAAATGTTGTATATTTTAAATACCACAAGCCGTAATCGGTGGTGGTTTGTATATTTTGGGCACAGTTTTGACAGAAGTGTTTCCTCCCAATTTTACGCGTTTTTTCAACGGGCTATAACTAGCACCTGAGCTAGAACCCGTTTCTTCATGTAACTCTGTATGAGTTTTTATTTGTATTAGTATTATTTATTTTACTCACTTGGAAGTCTAAAAATTGGCTCTGCAATTGTACGATACTCGCTTGTAGATCTAATACCATTTTTTTGAAATTTTCGTTTTCATTTTGTATTCATTTAAAATTGCTTGGTCAATAACAATTTGATTTGGTGCCGTGTAAACATTGCCTGGCTGATTATTTGAATTCATTGCAAAATGACGTACAAGCCGCCGTTTGCGCGTGACCTATTTATGTTAAAACACTTAACACTTTTCCGTTGTTAGCGAAAACATTTTTCAACACAACATTTAAACACAACGCGCGAATTCGGCACTCGAAAGCGGAACATACGTGTTACTCGTTCGATAAACAAAACGCAACTAATTGCTTATTTGCTAAAATACATTTGTCTTTAAGAACTATAAGTACAATATTCCTAAATGTAATTCACACAAAATGATCTTTTCATGTTAAATCCCAACACAAGTTTTTCACAAGATGTCGTCAAAATTTCGATTATTTTGGTCGAGTTGCGCAGCGTTAAGATTATACGGAAGTCATCATGTGAACCCGCGTGGGAATTTCAAATTCGTCGGTCGCCAGCTCTTCGTGCCCAACAACGCACTGCGGAGAAACTTTCATTTGTCGTCGACCTGTTGGCGGACCATAAGCGGTACGGGACCGGCGGCCGGCGGATACCAGACAGGTATACTTTGCCCGAGGTGCGGCAACACCATTTTAGAGTTCTTTTTGACCACCGACAAGTTTGTGAGATGCCAGAAGTGTTTTCACGTTTTCAAAACGATAACCGCCAAAGAGATGCAATACAGAATTCGCTCGGAGGCCGCCGAGGCCGATAAAAAGAAACACAAACTGACGCCAAAAGAAATAGCCGACCACTTGGACAAATACGTGATCGGACAGAAACTGGCCAAGAAAGTGTTGTCCGTGGCCGTGTACAACCACTGTAAACGGATTTCGCACAGCGCCGAGGCGCAGAGCGGCAAGCGCGATGCCGTCGTCCGGCACATGGACGACGTGTGGAATTCCCGGGAGTTCTTCCCGGTCAACCACGCGCTGGACGCGCCGCACTTGAACGCCGCGGACAAGGGCGACGAAGACGACAAGTTCTCGGCGATGTTCAAGAACACCACGTTGGACAAGAGCAACATCATGCTGATCGGGCCCACGGGGAGCGGCAAAACACTGTTGGCGCAGTCCGTCGCCAAGCACTTGGACGTGCCGTTCGCCATATGCGACTGTACCAATTTGACGCAGGCCGGTTACGTGGGCGAAGACATCGAGAGCGTGATCGCGAAACTGTTGAAGTCGGCCAACTCGGACGTGAACAAGGCGCAGACGGGAATCGTGTTCCTGGACGAGATCGACAAAATCTTCGCCGCGTCCGGGCACCACCAGTGGAGAGACGTCAGCGGCCAAGGCGTCCAGCAGGCCATGTTGAAGATGCTCGAAGGCACGGTGATGAACGTGACCGACAAGAGCAGCCGAAGAGCCCGTGCCGAAACCATGTCGGTGGACACGACCAACATACTGTTCGTGGCGTCCGGCGCGTTCACCGGGCTCGACAAGCTCATCGGTCGCCGCACCCAGACGAATAGCTTCGGCTTCGCCGGCCGTCGACAACAGCCGACCGACGGGGATCTTACGTTATCGTCATCGTCGTCGTCGTCGCCGTCGTCCGACAGGTCGGACGTGGAAAAACAAAACGCCGAAAGAGACGAGTTGCTGAAGAAAGTCACTCCCCGCGACCTCGTCCAGTTCGGCATGATCCCCGAGTTTGTGGGCAGGTTCCCGGTGCTGGTGCCGTTCCACTCGCTCAACCGAAAATTGCTCGTTGAAATTCTGACCGAACCGAAGAACAGCACGATCAAACAGTTCCAACTGCTGTTCGGCATGGACAAAGTCGACCTGACGTTCACCGAAGACGCGCTGCTGGCGATCGCCGAACAGGCGCTGGAAAGAAACACCGGCGCCCGCGGGTTACGGTCCATCGTCGAATCCATCCTGTTGGATCCCATGTACGAGTTGCCCGGGTCGGACGTGGTCAGCGTTCGTATCACGGCCGAAATGGTCACCGGGAAAAACCGCTTTCGTTACATGCGTGGTGATCGTCTGACCGACGACGACGAGACCAAAAGCCAAAAACCTAGTGTGACCTGCTCAAACGCCGATAAACCACAAAATTGATTTTAAACGTTGAAATATTAAAATTTAATACCCTAATGCCAATGCAATTAGCGATCACTTCTAACGTGACGCTTTTTACTTGACCATCCCCGCTACTTTTGATGAGAAGTATATGCAATTGCACCGTCAAAGTATTAACAAGTTTACTGTCTCAGTAGTCTTAAACATCTTATTATTAGTAGTGGCAGGTAAAAATGGTGTCGGGGCGGATGATTGCAGTTGCCACACGAAACTTGTAGGAAGCCAGGAATTGTCTAACGAATGCCAGATTTTGGCGACAGCTCCCAGTTGTGTTGCATAGCTGGAGAATAAAACTGGAAAAATACAAATATTATAAACATCAGCATTGCATTATTTTCTAAATTATCACTCACTTTCTCCCATTTCCACAGACGCTAAAGTTGTCTCATGTAATTTAGCCGCGTATAAAGACACACGCACAGGTTTTTTTTTTATTGTTACTAAATCAAAATTATTTTTAAAAGGAATGAAATTACGTGATTTATATTTTGTAAAAATAATGTCATTGGTAACCATTAGTAACCAACAATTCATTTGTTGGCTTTAAAATTTTATTTACAGAATAATGTTAAATCTAATTAATGTAATTTTAAAAGAATATTTAAACAGACTGAGTTTTTACGATTCGAATTTTTACATAGTACACAATTTAAGTCTGTTAAAAACTCAGAATATTAAAAAATTGCAAATTAACTTTTTAAACAGAGTGGTGTAGTGGTTTCACGGCTTGGTACCATTGGCAATTTTTTTATGGAGCTGCACAAAATAAATATACCTACAATAATTCATAATAACTAAATAAGTGACAACAGCAGCTGCTGCTATCCATAAATTGATAAGGATATTTCAAAGTATATTAATACAGACTAAATGGAAATCTTCAATATAGTCTGTGATTATAATCGTAAATGCTAAATTTATAACAAAATAAAATACGTGTGAAAAAACTTGGCTAGGTGTGTATTGTGTTGTTGGTATCGACTATATCTACGGGGCGAACCATATTATTACCAAGCCGAAATTTCCTCACCTTGCCTTCGAATGAGTTACGTTTTATGTTCTTTGGTCGCTGATTTAAAAATTGATATCGATTTTTTTGTTTAACGATTTGTTAATTGTTTTAAATATTTAATTAAATATGAAGTATACAAAGTATGTTATAAGAATAGTTTTGTTTCAAACCTAGTCCTCTAAATAAGGGATGCATTTTGAAATTGCGTTTTGCACTACAGTGTGTCGCGTTGTATTAATTAAATATAAAATAATTATAAAAATATGAATTAAAAAAAAAAGACGCAATACGCCTAGCCTAACCTAACTGATGTATTCTTCTTCTTAAAGCTGAGAGATAATACTATAATGTGGGTAGGCAATAAGAGTAACTATAAATAACTAGAAAGTTAAGGTCCATTTGATTTTAAAACACAGTAAAATCGTATCGACTGTTTCAATTCAACAACACACAATTAATCAAAAAAATATTTATAAAAAAAATTAAAATATTATACTTTGAGTACTTTTTTATTCCTATATAATGAAGAAAAAAAATCGTGTCAATATTTATTAATTTTTAATTTATGTTGGTTATTCATTATTGCTAAGTTTTTATTATTTGTATTGCTTTATTTAGTAATAAGTAATTGTGTAACTTTTAAATAATTAAACTTAAGCACTGGTATGATATAATATGACCCTCATAATTAATTTAATTAAATTTATTCTGCCCCAGTCTTTGTCCCAGAAAGTTATTTACTTCCTTATTAACTACTCTACTAATATAAAGTATAATAGTACTCCAATACTAATTAGTATACATGGTCATAATTTCTAGTTCAATTTTCTCCTAAATAGCTCCCCTGTTTTAACAAGCCCTACTTGCTAAGGTCCTTTTAGCTACCATATGACAAGCTTTATCTTATAGAAATGTCTAATTTCACAAAGGTTTACAAGGTTATTTCACTGCATTCTCATAATATTATGATAATATGTGCAACAATAATAAGAACAACAATAAACAGAATAAATAATTATTCTGTTATGTGTCTTGTGAAACTTTTCTTGTGAAACAATGCTCTTTAGTGAAAACCGGAATAAATTCAGTTTTTGTAAAAATTGTGCACAGACACAACGAATTTGCTTTGTTCACTGTGTATACAAGCTACATAATATAACTTATAATAAACTACCACATCATACTATTTCAGAAACTGTAAGTATGGCTAAAGGAATAAGAATATTATGTTCCTTGTTTTACTATTTGTTATCGAGATTACGGGGATAAACAATAAAATATTCTTTATGTATCTATTATATATTTACTTTGTAGCCAAATCCTAATATCCGAAACTAGTGATTAAAAACTATCAAGTTCTAACTTGTGTAAGTATTTTTATTATTATTGCATTTTCATTTGTTATTTGGCGTTTTTTTTTTAAATTACAACTAAAATTACTGATAATGTAGGTTTACATCATATTATTCTACTCATCGTTGAAATTAATTCTAAAATAGTATTACCTATTTAAATTTTAAACTATGACGATCGTTTTCCATTTACCAAACATAATATATGGATAGCTGGTTTGTACTATGTAGGTAAAAATTTTTGTTATTTCAAAATATATTTTGCAATAAAGTATAGGTTTCCAAATTACAAAATCAATTCAACAAAATAAGAGATGTCATATTAAGTAAGTATGACCAAAATATTGTGCGAAAGGAAAACCAGCGGTTTAAAAATTTGTTTTTGTTATCTTTTTTATATCATTTTTAATAATCATGTTATCTCAATTTTTTTTGTTATCTTTAGTGTTTTAGTAGTTCCATAATATTAAAATATATATAAGTACATTTTTTTTGTTTAGCCCAGAAGCAAAAAATGATCGTTAATATCAAACAAGGAGCTCTACAAGGTCAATATTCTAAGACTCTCCTGTCGAACAAACCGTTTGTCAGTTTTCAAGGGATACCCTATGCTAAGCCGCCCGTCAATGAACTACGATTTAAGGTAATTAACAGTATATTGCCTTTACTTTGTACCCAGGTGAAACTTGTTTACCAATAATATTGTATTAATATTAAACTATTCATTCCAGCCACCAGTCGAACACCCTGGATGGACCGGAGTTTACAAAGCTTTTTCAGATAAAAGGTTTTGCGTACAACAAGATGTAATGATAACGAAAAAAATTGTCGGAATGGAAGATTGTTTATACTTGAACGTATTTGTGCCACAAGTACGTTAAATGAAAAACAGTGTTTCGAATGAATGAATTTTATTATATTTTGTTTTCTTTTTTTCTTTTTAATAGGAATTAAATAAAAAGAAACCTGTAATGATGTTTGTGCATGGAGGCGCGTTTAACTTTAGTTCAGGATCGTCTGACTTCCATTCTCCGGACTATTTAATCGAAGAAAACGTAATCTTGGTCACGCTTAACTATCGTCTTAATGTTCTAGGTAAAAGCCTATGAGAACTTTTAAACCTTTTATTCACGATAAATACATATTTAGTTAACGTATTTGTATATGTGACTTTATGATTTGGGTATTTCATTTTTATACTATTACTTATTGTTATCTGTTACGAACGAACAAGGATTTCTAAACCTGGATATCGATGATTGTCCCGGAAACATGGGTTTAAAGGATCAATTGTTTGCGTTTAAGTGGGTAAAAGAAAACATATCGGAGTTTGGAGGTGACGCCAATAACATAACAATTTTTGGAGAGAGTGCTGGATCAGCATCTGTTCATTATCATATACTTTCTCCATTATCGAAAGGTAAATATTTTTTTATATTTTGCTGCTGCTAATAACTATCATCATGTTTTTTTTTAAACCGGGTTGATTTGTCAGGTGTGTTCCAAAGAGCTATTATGCAAAGTGGATGTGCTTTTAATCCTTGGGCATTTAATTCGAAACACAAAAACGCTGCGCTCAAATTAGCGTCGGATTTGGGTTGTCCTTCAGATGACCCTCACAAAATAGTCCAGTATTTAAGAAAAGTTCCAGTGAACGACTTGGTTAAGGCTTCTATGATCAAATATACATTTCAAGTAGGTATTCACGTGAAATTATTATTATAACAAAATAACTGTGTGTGTATTTATAATAATACTTCAGACTGAGCGTTCAACTTCAATAAAATCGATTTGAAAGTTGATGAGAAACAAACTATAATAAAAATATGTTTTATATAAAAATATGAATTGTTTAGTAGGTCGAATATATTTTTTATTGGCTGTTTGGAAATGTAAATTTTTTTTTTTTTTTTTCTATAGGGCCAAAGAGAAGCTTTAGTTTACCAATTTGTTCCGTCCATTGAAAGCGATCAAGTTAGTGAGAGATTGTTACCAGCCCATCCAGAAGAACTGTTGAAAACAGCCACTTTGATTCCATTAATATCCGGAGTCAACAATTTAGAAGGAATGATAATGTTTGGAGGCAAATGATTTTCTTAATTAATTTAGCACAAAATACTGCAAGACTAGACAAGTTTATATCACTTATAAAAAAAAGATGTATGTAATGCGATAAAGTAAAATTTGTACTGCACAATACCATTTGATTTGGAAGTTGAAACGAAAATTTAAAAAAACTAAACAATTAAATGCTTGCAAATTTATACAATGTAAAAATTCCAACAAACAAGACGTATTTTATGTCATTGTGCTTTAGTTTAAAATCATTGCCGATTTAAATGTAATTGCTTTTGCATTATTTTGCAATTTTGACACGTTTATATAAACTGTTGCTATTCAGCGAAATGTTTTAGCGTTAACATTTTAATTTATATTCTACCAAACAAAATTCAACCATATGGTGTGATTTTGAGTTCATGATTTAAGTATATCATGTGAAAATTGATTAAATAATATTTTTTATCGGTTAGTAACACATTTTTTTTATGACTTATTTTTTCAGAGCATGCAATTGAAAAATTAATGAATTTTAATAAAGTCAAATATATTAGTAAATTGCTGGATAGTGAATTCAAAAGCGATAAAGTCATAAACAAGATTCAATCGTTTTACTATAAAGGTTACGATTCCAAATCTGAAATTGAGAAATTAGAAAGTATTTGCACGGTAATAACATATTATTATCGATTAACATTTGTAACAATTTAAACTTATTATAAAAAATTCGGATTAAAATTCCAAAATGCACTACTTTTAATAAATGGAATATAAAAATAAATGTAGTTTAACATGAAATTGTTAAAACGCGTTAAACCAATAGAGTTAAAAAAAAAAAAGATTCAAACATTTTTTTATTTATTTATACTTCTTAATTTATTTTTTAATTCTGAGTAGAAATTCAAAGTGAGATTAATCTAAAGTTATATTGGTTTTAAAATTTTTGAAATATTAAAATACATCTTCAAATATTTAAGTATGGCCTTAAAATATTATGTTAAACTTGTATAATTTTTTTTAATGTAAATTGTAAGTATAAATTAATTGCAGTTTTTAAGTCAAGAATTTTTAGTACAAGTAATTATTTATTTTATACGTTTTGTTTTTATAGTTCAAAAAATGTATCTAGTTATAATCAAACGTCAAACTAGACTTATAAAAGTTGCGTTTTTTTATTGTATCATATTAATTTATTGTGTTTACTTTTTTCTTTTTAGCTATTCAGTGATGTATTTTTTATCAAAGATTTCCACAAAGCATTCAACCACTTACTCGAAAAAGGCAAAACACCAGTTTACAACTATGAATTTAAATTTGACGGAGAAATTAATGTGTTTAAAAAACTTCTTTCTGCTACAAGACCGGAATTCCTAAAGTTGAAAGGTACAATATATCAGTTTGTAAATTTATTTTAACTTATGTATTGATAAATTTTACAAAAAAAAAAAACATTTAATTAACTTTTTCTTGCGTTTCTAGACTATTGTGTTTTTATATTATACTTTTTATAATGTAAATAAATGGGTATTGTAAAAAAATCCTTCCTCGTTGAGAAAAAATGATCAATATCTAATATTATAATAATAATGAATACTTTATATCGACAGGAGCGTGTCACGCCGATGAAATGAGTTATTTATTTTTTGGTAAATTGTTTGCATTCAAGCCTGAACCAAATTCCAAAGAATTGAGTATGTGCAGGACAATGTGTAAACTATGGACTAATTTTGCAAAAACAGGGTCCGTTTATCGATGTTTTTTTTAATAACACAAAAACTGTTGAAATAAAAACAGTATTTTACTTTAGAAACCCGAATTCATCAGATCTTAAAGTCAAATGGGACCCTACAAGTTTGGATAATCCTAAATATCTATCCATCGACGGCGACGATACTCATACGGTCGAAGGCCAAGTGAACGGAACCAGAGTAAAATTTTGGAAAGACTTGGCCGAATTAGTAAAATTAAATCAAAAGCTGTGATATTTTGTTGGTAATGTATATTAATATAAGATTATATATGTGAATGGTTTTTTTTACAGTACTACTTATAGTAAACTATAATTATATATTTATTTGGATAACTACTATTCTTACAATAATCTTAAAATTTATATTGTGGGAAATATCTGGTAAATTTTGTTGTAACTCATTTAGTTGAACTAATACAGGGTTTTTTGGATATTATTATATGTTATTGACACTTTTATTTCATAAAAATGTATAATTGTTTTCATTGTTATTTATTTTTGTTTTTATTATTATATAAATAATAATTTAATTTAATTTTTGATATTAAATACGTATAAAAAAGAAATGTATTTAAAATTTGCTCATTTCTGCCTGTAGTATAATACGGTACTTGTATCTACACTGAATATGTTTAACGAGAAAAACTAATAATTATATACAAGCTCCTAAAAAAAAAAAAAAAGGCAACATAACAAACGTTGTACTTTTGTGGTATTTGCGACGTCTCCCAGTTAATTCGTTAACAGCCTTCGCCAAAACCGTTTTAAACAACGTTATAGATTTTCAGAAAACGTTACATTTTTATACTTTGTACTTGGTATATATTGTTTTCAATTATATTTTGTTCATGTAAATGTCCAAAACAGACCATTATAAATATTATTATCAGAAGTTAACGAAAGACATACGCTGCCACTTTCCATTTAAGCTGTGTTAGGGCAAGTAAATATTTTTAGTTCTATAACTTTCATTCAACAAATTATTTATATTTTATTTTACTTGTATTATTTATATTTTATTCATATTTTTTAACTTAATGATTTATATTTTATTAGTGTTAAGTGGCCCGACACCAAAAATATTTTTCCCTTTAATGCAATAATAAAACCAGGTTTATAATTGCAAAACAAAACTCCAGCATAAATATGTAATTTTTAGTTATATTCTTCTTCTTGTCGTGTCGGGTCTTCATATTCCCTTCCCTTTCCAATAAGCAGCAATTTGTATTGCCTTGTCTGAAATTTCATGTGTCAAAAAGTCTTCCTTTTTACACTTAAGAGGGCGTCGCACCGCCCATTTTTAAGGAGTAAAGTATAGGCAATTTTTTACAAAATCTTAATTTAAAGGTTAAACTGTGATGTGTAATTATTAGTTCAATAACTAGGACTCTATTTTGGTAGTTAATTTATTTTTTCGACTATCACAGCATCCTTGAAAGCGATTTAAAAATGTTTTTTCATCTCAACTTGTTTAAGCAGACTGAAAATAACTCGCTTAGTTTTGGATTTAGAGTAAAGGCACCCATTATAAAATTAAAAGTATACAATATTTCGGAGGGCAAGACGGTGCGTTTTTTTCATTATTCTAAGTATAACGCTCAATACATAGTTTAGAAATAACGACTATTTTAACATTTTTAAATGACTGTAACTTTCCAAAAAATTAATTTTTTTTAAAAAACGCACCGTCTAGCCCTCCGGAATAGGGTTTTCTTTTAATTTTATAATGGGTGCTTTTACTCTAAAACCAAAATTAAGCAAGTTAGTTTCAGTCTGCTTAAACATGTTTTTACCACTGAAAATCACCGGTGCGACGCCCTCTTAACCTGTGATCCAAACCAATTCGGCTAGCTTCTCTTTTATAATTGTACACTTATGTACAATTCTTGAACTATATAATAACGTTTGTTTTAGTGTAATAAACACATTTTTTGGGGATTTCATCAATAATATTTATATTTAAGTTACATAATGATTACTATTAGTTGAATCAAACGACAAGATACGTCATAAGATTTAAAAAGTATACTTTATTAGTATATTTATTTATTTGTTGAAATGTGCATAGTGTATACATAAAACATAATATAATTAAAAAAAATTATTAATTAAAACAAACCATCATTGAAAACGTTAAAATGAATACATACTAAATACACAGGGATGTAAAAGGTGTAGTTTAGAATGCATTAAAACATTTTTAAGTAACTTAGTCTAACAAAAAATAATAAGGAATAGAAACATTCACCTGAATTAATATAGGTATTAAGTAATTAGTGAATAGGTAGTGATTGTGAGTAGTAAAAAGGATGAAAATTTAAATGTGACAACAATAACCAACTAAGGATTGTAATAAATTGAGAATGCTTGTAAAAGTTATGTAAACTGAAATATTTGATAATAAATTGATCATTTAACAATTAGTGTCTTTATGGTGACGTAATTGTTGATCCAGCCTACTTGTACCTAGCTTGTTGTGTATTAAGATAATTGTAAAATCTGTTACTAATTATTCTAGTTAATTCAAAATTTTAAAGCTTGTTCAGTATCTCTGTATTTATTTTACCTCATGTTTTTGTTTATCTTTGTGCAATTATGCATCGATCACCATATATTATTGTATACCTTATTTTTTTTATATTTTTTTTTATTGTAGTCTGTAGACAGGTATAAGAACCTATGTAAAAATACAATTCAAGTATAACATAAATGATTAATCACAGTGGAATGACAATAATAATATAACAAGTAATAAGATTATAATACACAATTCAAAACATATAAAAAACGTAAACGAAAATCAAATAGCTATTTGACTTAAAGCTAAATATAAACATTGTCTAAAGAAATCGCATGACAAAAAAAAGAAACCTAATTTTTCGTCAATAAGGTTATCTAAAGAGAGAGTTCTTGGGAAAAAAGATATGGAACTATAGTTATACTGTAGTATAAAATGGGACATGAAACAAATTAGTTTTTTTTAAACAACGAAAATTGTATGTTTTAAGTCCAATCATAGATAGCAGTTCAGGGGAATCAATAAAACGATTTAATAAATCAAATAAGAAGATGATATCAGCAACATTTCTCCTTAATTGACAAAACGTGAATTCCAAGCAAGAGATTTGCAAATTATTAGGAATAGGTATATTTAATGTATAACTTAATAATAGAACTGAATATTCTCAATTAAATGTTTGTATAAAAGATAGCTCGGTGACCATATAACTGAACCAAACTCAGTTCTTTTCTTAAACAAATATTGTTTAATTAAAATATATTCTCTGGTTAACGCTTTTGTAAAGCTATATATTCATTTTTTATTTTATATATATGTCATAGCTGTGCTTGTATCTAATGCAACGCTAGTCGCTACCATCTTGTAATGCATATATTAGTTCTAACAGTAATTACTTTTAGCATCGACAGTAAATGATTTTTGTGGTGACGGAGCTAAATGAGAGTGAGGGTGGTCACAAGTATACGAATTATTACATGAATAACTTGCAAATACAAACTCTCCAGTGCGAATATGATAATGGTGTTAAAAAATTCATTTTTTGTATTAGGCTCAATACAATTAGCGTTGTTCGTCTGTCTGTAATAATTTATTGCCATAGTTAGCCATATATAAATATATATCAACTATTTGCAAGTATCTGTTGACTGTTAACTCATTCACACATAGCATCCTAGAAATTGACCACGGTCCAAGTGAAGTTTTTCATTTTTTTTCTCTTAGGTTTTCCTTAATAAAACGTTTAGAGAGTAAAAAAGCCCAATAAAGGTACGAATTTTAATCTATAGAGTTGCTACGCAAAGAAATCGGTTAAGCGGTTTATGAAATATCGTCGATTAAAACCAACACATTGTTGTCAAACCTATACTCTCGCAGACCGCATCGTTGCTAAAAATTTGGATTATAATACTAATAACGTATTATAACGTAATAGCTAAGTGTCCTTACAGCTGTTTAAAAGGTGCTAAAATTTACATTTGTAGCAACTCGGATGGAAATATAATAGTACGCCCCTATCCCCATTTCCATCCCCATTCCCACCCTCATAAGGAGGACATATAAGGATATAAGGATATAGAAGGATATATTTTCGATGTTATAGCAGTTTTGTTGACAAAAATGTATAATTATTAATTGTATTAAATTAGATTGGTATCTAGCATCTTTAACGTAGGTCACTTTACTTAACACTTAATTACTTACCTTCCTAATAATTATTATTAACTAAATCAGTGTAAATAGTTTATAAATATATAATGATTATTGACTTATAATTCGCGAAGACTGTGTGCAATTTTTCGTGTACGGTAATTAAATGTACATTACGGTAATTTTGAAGACATTGTACGTTAATCCCATTTTTTAATTCTGGCAACACTGGATATTACCTTAATATATTATTAATGTGATTTCCTACCCTTTGTTTTCTATCTTTTATTTAATTAATAATTTATATTATAAATTGTTCGATTTTTTTTTTTTTACCACAGCACTTTTGTTTTACTGCAATCAGCAAGTGTATAAGAAACCTGCACTTCTCGGTTCTCTTTCAAACAGTTTAGCAAATCATTTGGGAATGACAGTTGTCAACACTTATTAGTATATTTAGTTATTACTAATCGTGCGGTCGACCGGAATTAAAAATGCGGCTTATATCAATTAATGTGCACTGTTTTCAAAACAAAGAGTTTCCCTTTACAATCTGCCGTTTGCGGTAGACATATTGCCTGTTGCTAGTTGTCGTTTTACGTTTGTCGTTGACGTTAGCTAAGGCCTAGCTTGCATTTTTTTCTTTGGGGGTTTGCAACTTATAGCTTTAACATCAGAGGTAGTGGCAGTTATTGCATTAGTTTCATTCTGATAGCAAACACACTTGGGTGTTTGGTTAAACCATACGAATACAAAAAAATATGAAAAAATACCATCTACTCGTTGTGGCACTATAGTTTTGGTTAGCACACGATGATTTTCTAGAACGACTCACATAGTTTACCTACTGTCACACAAAATGAAATACATTAATACACTCAAAAAACAAATACCGAGTCCCACTTTAAAAGTGAAACTTGTTTTCTTTGTCGCTTTTACCTACAATACTTTTCTTCCACATCACGTCGCTACAATATGCTTTTATCGACATAGTATTTCTACTGGCTATAGTTTATCATCCACATACGTGTACAAATTTTTATCCAAGACCGTATTTTGTGAGTTTTCAAGTGTTATACAAAAATGGGACGTTTTGGCCTGTACTTTTTACCGGTGTACGCATATGCGTTGATATTAAATCCAGCAACGGCATGTCACGTCGAAGCGATGAATGACCTGCTATCATATCCAAAATGGATACATCTAAACGTGATTGAGATTATTGTAGACGGCGAAGAGCGAATCGGTGTGTGCGATTTGCTAGCGTCCAGTAGCAATGTACCCATAGTGACCAACGAAAACGTGTACCAGAAAATTCGACAAACACAACAGTTATTGACGTGCAATTTCGCGGATAATTTGAGACTATACTATGGCTATGTAACAGGTATAGGACCGTTTTGCGTACAAATGGCGAATCTCGAGGCTTCGTTGCGCTGTTTAGAGCGATACCTGCAGATGATCAAAGACAGTGAAACGATGGTCACGCGCATGAAGGCAGTGCTTTCCTGTATACCCAGATTGCCCCGGCAAACCGCATTCGACATTGACATGTCCGATATCCTGGAAGACATAAGAATTTACTACGAGAGCAAAACTCTGGACTTGTCCGCATTCCAAAACGGATCGGCGATATCGTTACCTGCCATTGACGCCGAGGTCGAAGACAACAGTAGAGAACTGTCGAAAATCGAGCAACGGTTATCCACGTTGTTTAAAAGCTTTTGTTGGCGAAAAACGCCTTGGGACCCTAAGTCCAGCGGAATTTCCTACGCATCCTATTATGTAAAAAATTTTTTAAGTAGGTTCAATCCCGATAAAGCAGCGTCGGAAACAAGGAAATGTGCGATACGTGAAAAAGATACCTTCTTAAAGTTTTTCGACGGGTCGTTAGGAATTGAATACAATCCGGAAACCATGACTGCCCGGTTAATGTACGACCCAGTCAAGGTACAATGCATACAAGAAATGAACAAGCTTTTGGCGAAACCGGTATGGCTCGATCCATTCAACTCGATCACTAATTTTGAGATCATAGAAGACGAACACACATACAAAACCGTAAGTAGTATTCTGGCGACCAGCTCCGGCGGAGCGTTGGTGACCAGAGAAAACGTCAACTATAAATTTAGAAAAGCTTATCAGTTCCTGAGCTGTAAATATGCTACGGTGCTGAAGGCTTGTTGCGATTACGTCGTAGAGTTGTGGAGTTGGTACGGTGCTTGTTATAGCCCGGAGGACAACGCTTGGGAACAATATCTGGATACAATAAAGGCGAGTGCCCCGTTGGTGTTGCGTATGCAAAGCGTGTTTTCTTATTTTCTTAGTTTGTCCTCGCAAACCGAGCTCGACAATTCCGTATCGGAAATACTAAAACAGTTTATACAATACTACGAATGCGAAACGGTCAACAAAGAAGAGTTAGTCAACGAAACCGATAAGATTATCCAAAGTATCGTAAACAGCTTGGTCAAATTCTATACACCAGTTTGTTGGCCGGAATTTATGATCACAAAGGAAGCTCACTTGGTAGGGAAAAATGCTGAATGCACAATCGTTTCTGTGGAAGAGATATTCAAAGAAAAAATAAGCGGTTTTATAGAATCAAGTTACAAGGCTTTTGGGTTCGTTCTAGATTCATCGAACACTACCAGTTTAATATAAATTTGTTATTTGTTAGCATTTGTTATTTTATTAATTTTTATTCACATCTAACGGCAATTATTGACATTGTTTTACTTGTAATTTTTTAACGATGTTTTATTTGTTTCAATTATTATATAGCTGTAATTGACATATTAATTTTGAAAATTATTATCATCTTTCAACCTAGCCAAATATCGTTTTAAAATGTATTTTCCCTAATATTATGGATGGTTTTTATTACAGACAAGCTGTCCGGACCCGGCGTTGCCCGAGATTTAGTCTGTCAGGGCTGAGTAAAATAATTTCCATTCCCACCTTCATCCCCATCCTTCATCTCTAATCTATTCTCTCTTATCAGATAACAGCGCGATAGCGTTTTTGTGACACTTTTTTCGGTTATTATGTCCTCCTCTTACTCGAGAGTCCCAGCCCGGTCCCAGTCTCAGTCCCAGATCCCGTTCCAACAGTTAAAAGCTTGCCAGAATCGTGGTACAGAGATTCGGCCTGTTCCTTTAATCATCACCTACCATTTGCTTGAGTACCGTATTTAAAGTACAAAGTTCGTGTTTGAGGTCATCCTTGAATGGTGTACTAATGCATAAAGGACAGACAAACAGACAACAACTCATAAAAAATGTCAAACAAAAAAGAATATTGGGTTGATTAGACACAAATTTAATGTACGATAACTAAGTTTATAAATTAGACAATTTATTTTGGATCATACTATGTCTTTTTTTATAGTCAAATATCCATAATTTTTGGTTTAAGTTTAAGACATAAAATATATTCTTATTTATACGTCTAGGGTAAGATAAATGTAATAATTAAAACCTGAAACATATTTTTTTATCTATTTTTATCATCCGAGCTGAAAATATTATACAATTAAGGATTTTTCGATATTGAAACGTAGCATAATATGTCAAAGAAAGCAGTGGAGTTGTTCATAGATAAGATGATAGCAGGTTATTTGAATGGGTTAATTTGTTGTTAAGGGCATTGCATTTTGTTTTAAAAATGTTCTTTTACAAAATATAAACTATGTATGATTCATACACTGTGAATACATTCAAAACATGTGAAATAAAGTAAAATCATCATGTAAAAACTATTTTCATGTTGAAATCTTCCATAAAAAGATTTTTCTTAAAAATGCTGGAAAACCAAGTTATAGCATCGTGTACATTTTTTAACGTATCTATCAAAAACCACTTATATCAACGTTTTTCATTTTTGTAGTAGCTCTTTACCACTATGGTAAATTTTTCAAATGTTACCCACAATACATCATCTTTGGGTACGTTTTTAAAAAACAGTCTTGGATACTGCTTAGTATTGGTACCAGGTTATTGGCTGTATAAATTTGCTAAATATTATGAATTAGAAGGTTTGTTGGAATAATTTGTAAAAATAACTATTTTCTAATATTTTAATTGCGTTTTCAGATAACAGTATAACAAGTAAACTTTTAAAGTTCCTTTTCGTTGAAAACCACAGTACTGATGTAGAACGTATAAAGCAAGATACTGTACAAGATGTTCATTCTTCTGCCAGTTTTAAAAAAGATTTATTTACTTTCATGTATTGTTTTGGAGGGTACAAACCTCATTCTAAGTTTGAGGCGTGGTTCAAGAAAAAATTAAGTCTCAAGTAAGCTTAGTTTTTATATTTAGTATCACTTCTTATGATATACCATGTAAATCAAGAATTACATTTTTTAGTCGTACGGTTCAGACATACAATCAAAATTTAGCGATTCACAAATGTTAGTTTTTTTAAACAGAGATCTTTCTACTGTATTGTCCGCTGCAGTATTATTTATGAATAAAGGCGTTGGATTAAAAAATCCTCCTCCACTATACAAGTACAGTTATTGTAATCAAACGTTATAAGTTCATGGTGCCAATATGAGGCTCTCAAGTACGTTAGTTTTCCAACACAGGTAATACTATATACACAGGTTAAATAATATTACTTAATAATCATTATCATAACTAGTTCAAACTATTACAATTTTTAAGGTATTGGCTAAAACATGTAAAATTATTCCTGTAATGCTAATGAGGAAATTGATATCCGGTAAAAAATATCAATACTACGAATATGTTACCGCAGTGGGTATATTGGATTGGTACGGCTGCGTTTCAGTCACTGTAAACAAGCATTCGGGTAATTATTTAGAAATACACATTATTTATTTAAATATTATATTATTATTAACGCACATATTTTTGCCAATTATTTTTCATAATATTAGATGATACAACTTGTAATCCGGCATCATTTTATTGGTGGGTTATTTAGCGTCTGACAGTTTTACGGCAACATGGCAAGGCCGTATATTCACACAATACCAAGTAACTTCTTTACAAATGGTCTTTGCTACTTCATTTTGGTCATCGTTGCTCACATCAGTATCATTATATCAATCCGATTCATTCAGAAAAACTTATGTATTTATATCGCAAGTATGATAGTGACACATTTCAAATTTAATCTAAAATATTTATAATATCGACATTTTTGTTCATTTTTTTTCTCTCTAAATATAGTATCTATCGTTTCGAACAGATTGCATAATATTGTCAGTGAGCTCTGCATGTGGCCAGTTATTTATATTTAAAACCATTTCAAAGTTGGGACTAATTGTTTTTACTATAATAATGACTACAAGACAGGTAAATACAATTCATTATAATTTTGATTATAAATTATTGATTAAACAAAACTATGACAAGTACATAGCTTAATACAAAATTACATTGTACTTTTAAGTTGTTATTATTAACAAAGAGATAATATTTTACAGGGATTATCAATAATAATATCATGTTTGAGGTATCATCACCCTGATGGATTTATGGCTTCACTTGGAATCGTATTTGTCTTCATATCCATATTTACCCGGCTGTATTTTATGTTACTGCAATGTTATCTATTTAAAAAAATTGTTTTGCCAAATAGAATTGTTAAAATATTGTAAACTGATGATTATTCTTTCTCATATAATACAATAATGATTTTAACTGAACCTTTTTTTAAGTAACACAACTATTCCATAGACCAAATTACTGTAACAATAATTCTTGTATGTATAATTTTTCCAACTGGAAATTATCTAAATCCAATCCAAATCTATGGTCTGAAAATAAACCAATGCCTTAAGTTCCAATAAAGTGGAAGAACATGGTTATAAGTTATAATATTAATTATACCTGTCTACAGATAATTATTACAAAATCAATATATAAAATAATAACACTGAATAAAATTACTTCAAAGACGGATCTTAGCGATTCCAAACGATGTATCTTTATATTTATTTAATTCAGTAAACACCATAGAAAAACAAATTCAAATACGCATAACAAAAGTAAAACAATTGTAATGACACAAGACACAACCACTACTAGGCCTTAGCTAACGTCAACGACAAACGTAAAACGACAACTAGCAACAGGCAATATGTCTACCGCAAATGGCAGATTGTAAAGGGAAACTCTTTGTTTTGAAAACAGTGCACATTAATTGATATAAGCCGCATTTTTAATTCCGGTCGACCGCACGATTAGTAATAACTAAATATACTAATAAGTGTTGACAACTGTCATTCCCAAATGATTTTCTGAACTGTTTAAAAAGAAACCGAGAAGTGCAGGTGTTTCGTACACTTGCAGATTGCAGTAAAACAAAAGTGCTGTGGTAAAAAAAAAAAAATCGAACAATTTATATTATAAATTATTAGTTAAATAAAAGGCAGAAAACAAAGGGTAGGAAATCACATTAATAATATATTAAGGTAATATCCAGTGTTGCCAGAATTAAAAAATGGGACTAATGCACAATGTCTTCAAAATTACCGTAATGTACATTTAATTACCGTACACGAAAAATTGCACACAATCTTCGCGAATTATAAGTCAATAATCATTATATATTTATAAACTATTTACACTGATTTAGTTAATAATAATTATTAGGAAGGTAGGTAGTTTAGTGTTAAATAAAGTGACCGACGTTAAAGATATCTAATTTAATACAATTAATAATTATACATTTTTGTCAACATAACATCGAACATTTATCCTTATAATATACTTATATGTCCTTTTTATGAGGGTGGGGTTGGGGATGGGGATGTTACATTTATGTGATAGGATATAGGAGATAGGGGTAAGAGATAGAAGATGAGGGATGTGGTTGTGGGTTAAAATGGGGGGGGGCATGTAAGTTGTATTCACAACGTTCAAAATAGAAATGAATAATAAATTCAATAATTTAAGGGGCCATATTCTCTATGAATTGTTTTAGGCCTGATATTATGAAAACACTAAAATATTAGCCAGAAACTTGATATGTTTACTAACCACCTTAGATACATAAAAATGTATCCCGTGGTGTTGCGGACTCGTACGCAAGATATTAAAATATAATATGTTATATCTATGTGAAAACCTTTAACAAAGCTTTGCAAATTTACACTAAACATTTTCTTCTGAACACGCACCCATTGACTTTGCCAATCAGATCGCCCATCGTCGCAGGAGTTTTCAAGTTTCGGATGTAAGACCATCCACCAAAAGAACCGACTGAGATCGGTCTCGTACTTGGATATTAATTGACATGTTTCATAAAAAATTAACAATATATAATTATACAAATAGTGGAAAAAACATTATACTTAGTTTTAAAAAATGTATCGTTAACTTTTGTGCAATTAAGTCATTTTAACTAAAACAGTTGAATACATAAAATATTAAAGATTAGAAATAAAATGGTTCTAAAGTTTAAATACAAACATAACCTAAAAACCAAATACATCAAGATTAATAAGTTGTTTAAAAAAAAAACAATAAGCAATCTAAATAAACAAAAAAAAATGAAATAACAACTGTTTTGGTAAAGTATGCAGGTTCTTATGATTTGAGTTTAATAGATTGTAGTAGATTTAGGTTTTTTGTCCTTAAGTGTTATAATGTGTTTAATAGGAATTGTAGCCAATTGTAGAGTAATCGTTATGATTTTTTTTCTTTTTTTAGTTTTATAAAGTCAAAATTTTGTAAATTATGTTCTTAAGTCGTTAAAAATTAAAAGTTTACGATGTTAGAGGTATTGTGATTTATTTACATCGCAATAGACGTTGTAAAAAACGACATGCTAACTTTGCTACCAACATGTTTTCATGTTGAAAAATAACAGTTCAATTGAAAACCACACAAAATGTGGGAAAATATTGTAAAATATTATTAAAGAAATACAAAAGGTGAAAAATTTAAATACAAAAGCAACTGCAAATCAAAATATGTTAAGAAAAACAACTTGTTTTCGATAAAAAAAATATGTAATAAAACTGTACAAGATCTTACCATTTGTTTGCATTACAACAGAAGCTTTCAAAAACAGCTTGGTTTTGATAAAAAAAAAAAATAATATTACAATATTGGATTACAATTTTCACGATAATTGATTTTACAAAAACTCCTTGTAATAAGTTATAATTATAAAACATTTTTGATTTAGGAAAACATTCACTGTATGTCTTTTTTTTATGTTTAACGTACGTTATTCCCACCAATTGGGGCATAGACGGTTTAGTTTGGAATTTTAGGGCTTATAGACCTAGAGCCTGAACGTTCAAGCCCGCTTTGATTTTACTCGCCGGGGACTCTCCACGACTTACTGTCTGCTTTCTCAACCTTCTTGTCTAACTCCTTCACCCATGTCTTGATCGAAACATATACATTTACATGCTCCGTGCAATACTTGGCCATCAAGCTCCTAGACTTCATTTATCAGTAGGGTCAAACCTGAGTATTAATACATACGTACGAGTAAAATATACATCAACATATACAAAACATGTGTGGGGTTCTACTTCCAGTAAAGTAGTCCCAGTAGTTTAAATTTTCATCTAAAATTTGTTATAAATAACGAATATACGAATATAACGTAATACTACCATTTTTTTTTTAACATCTTGAAATAATAAACAAAAAATTATAAAAAAAATCTTTACTGATTTAGGAAATAATATGTATTTCCTCAAACAGTGATTTAAAATTGGTAGGACGCGGTTATTATATTGTGTGTTGTAGTTACTATTACTAATTTCTTTGTTGCTAAAAAATATTTTCTAACTTGTATAATATTCTTTTATATGAACGTTTAAATTAATTTAATAAGTACGGTTGATATGGACTTTTTTCACTATTATGGTGTATGATAATATAGTTTTCTTGTAAAAAAGCATCAGTTTATGTGTCTTTGTCAATATCGACGTAATTAACAATTATACCTTCTGACACGTTACTATAATAGGAATTACAAAAAGTGACAAAATATAGTGTGCCTGAGTGCTTTCTATATCCAGTAGAGGATGATGCCAATATAAAATATTTTAGTATCGATTAAAAACGATTAATAATTGTATTTTTACTATTATATTATTTTCCCGAAATTTGAAAAGTGTCAGATTATTAAATTTCATTTTAGTTAATAATTCTTCAGTTAAAAATCAAAATCAAATATTACCCAACTCGATTTGATGTTTGAATAAATAGTTTTAACGCGATTCTACTCAGTCCAGGTTATTCCAGACAGTTACATTTATTTTATTGGGTAAGTTCGGTCCGGGTTGGGTAGAATCGGACTAAAAAAATTGTTAAGTACTAACTTAATCATTATTCCACATCGATAAGTGAGGACCAAGTTAGCTATAATCCCGTTCAATAATGCCACACGAAATTATTTATTTATCGATAAAAGTAGGAATTACAATCTAATTCGAAATGTATATTATTATACCACTATTCGAATATTAGAATCTTTAAAAATTATGTGTTTTAATCCAAATTACAGCTCTATGGATATCTTGTATTCTAGTTAACACATTTTATAATTATTGTGTTCATACATTCAGATTCCCTTATTATCTTAAATGACAATATAATATACGTTTAAACAAAAAACTTATTTTTCCTAAACAACAGAATAAAATCTAAAAAATGTTTTACTGTATAATGTATACATAACTGATAATGTTAAAACTTAAAAATATAGTCCAACAGTTGTTAGTCGTTTGTTTTCATTTCAACAGTCATTGTGAAAAATACTGTATTTTGTGTAGTTAAGTTTATCTGATTATTGATTTAACACATAAGAGCCCTTTACGTGTACCTAAATCACTTAAGGGGTGAAAACACATATTTTTATAGCTATTTAAAAAAAAATTTTAAACGCCGAAACTAAGTTGGAGGTATTATAATTGTAGTTGCTTTAGTAGTTCTTTTTTAACTTATAAAATATAATATAAATTAAAGCTGCTTATGAGATAATTTTTTTTAAAGATAATCTATGCGTACTGTTAAATATTACATGTGTAATTAATAGTGATTATTAATTACAACTATAATACTAAGTCTGAAAACAGAACTAATACAGAAAAAATATTCGCTATATCTTATGTAAAGTAGAGTTCTACCTTGCATGCTTGTTTGTTAAAAGAAAAAGAACAACAAAAAAATAAATTCATAAAACAACTGGATATCTGAAAAAATATATAAACATTGTAAAAAAACCTCTAATCCCACCTATGACTCATAGGTTATGAGGCAGGTGTTATTGAAATTTGGGTTTCAAATCAGAGGCTAAACGAAAAATAATGCTATATTCAATAAAAATGTAAATTAATTTCATAAATATATTTTTTCTACTGACCCTATAAATATTTTATAAGCATAATAACGAAATATTTGTATGAATTGAATCAACAATTGGGTCGTTAATTGTAAAAGTGGACTAGCTCTAATTCTTTTAAATAAATATGCTTTTTCTTAATAGAGTCACGTTTAGTCATGTTTTTCATTACATAAGAAAAGCTACTCCGATAAAACTAAAAATTAATGAAACACTGAATGAATATTTATTGTATTGGTTTTCCTACATATTAATTCACAAAAAGCTCGTTATTTTAAAATTAAATTATTACAGAGAAATAATTTAGCTTTACAATAAACGACACAATTGTTTGATAAAAACATAACGATCATAATAAAAATGTTATCGCACCAATCGAGAAATATATTGTATTAATAATTATTAACTATTACAATTTTAAATTATATAATAAAAGATTTTTTTTAATTTACAATTTTTATTTACCAATTTAATACATTTATATCAAAGTAATTAATCCTTTTATCGTATTGGTATTTTTTTTCATATGAATAAAATGGTTGTATCCTTAACACATAACGGTCGATAAATAATGTTTATTCAAATTGATTGTTATTTTCATTGAGTGTGGATAGAGGCATGCCTAATAAATATTTCATAACAATGTCGACTTGATCCGACCAGTTTTTGCAAAGTTATAGTAATGTTTAAAAACATGTAATTTATATAGTTATATAGTACCCACAACATGGATAATCCACTAAATATCATGTTAATAAACCCAAAATAGCTTTCAAATCAAAAAATATAAATATTTTTCTAAAATTTGTCTACAGATTTGTTTATATATTTAATATAATATAAGACCTATTTTCATTCTGATGTTTAAATAAAAGCAAGTGACAAATACTTGGTAATATCTAAGTTTTAACTTTAGAGCAGTCATAATTCATAATAACAATTTGTATAGTTTTATATTACATTACTCGTGTTTAAGTATGCCATGACCGATCTAAAGTAAACTTTAATACAAATTTATATCTGTTTTTAGATTGTTTGTCGGATCACTGGTTCGGCCTGTTCAATGGATAAAAAATAATGTGTTTTGGCTGAAAAAAACGGTCGGTGTCCAGAGGCCTTAGAGTAGACTAGTGTTGAGTGTTAGAAGAATCATCCAGTATATCAAAAATGCTATGGTCTATTTATTAAAAATGAATAATGCAGTAACAAACCATTTTGTATAAAACGCGTATTCCTTCTGAACTAAGCAATAAAATGTAAAACAAAATATATTTTAATGATTCATACCATTATATCAAAGAGAAATATGACAGAAAAAATATTTTTAACGAGAAAAAACCCGAGCAAAAACTTTTATAAACTATTTAAATCATTTTTTAAAACATATTTATGCTACTAACTAACCTTTAAGAAAAGTTTTTGTGGATTGCCAATACTAAACCATCTTAACATATAATATACCTTCCATTATTACGTCGTTTCGTATTTATTTATGTTTCTACTTATTATTACTCTATTTTCTAATTTATGAATTTTACCTATATCACTGTATTAATTAGGACAGTAATATCTAACTCAACAAAGTATACCAAAAATCCTTCCCCCTAGAAGTGTTAGAAAATATTTCTTATTTAAAAGTTTGAGCATAGAGTGAAGATAGGTATAGAGGGACTCTACAGCATAAATGATTTTATTCAAAAAATTGTTCACTTACAATAATTAGTAATACAAACTGATTTATTATTATTTAATAAATTCATTTATTTTTGTGATTTATTATGGATACGAGTATGGTCTGTGCATGCGGCAGAACAAATAGATGTAGTAATTATGTAATTTTTTTTGTTTAAGTCGTCATTTTTCATAAAACCTGCCACATCTTTGGCTTCACTTGACTCCCTCCCATCCCTACTATACCCACCCCTCCACTAACAACATTATGGTTTTGGATTTATATAAAAAAATACGCAGTTGAAAAAGGTTAAATTTATTGTAATGTGGTTCACAGGCTTTTTGTACAAATATATTTTTTGTATAACAATCTATGACGCATAATGAAAAAAATATTGAATACCTACAAAGTAACAAACGGCAAATATGCATACATTTTAAAAGTTATGCGTGTTTTAATTTAAAAAAATATAAAAACATGTATTGAGTTTTTTTTTTATGTTGTAATATAAACTTTGTCCATATTTTCAAAGAAAATTTAGTTTTTTCATTTTATTAAATAATAATTTTTTCCTAATACCCACTACA
Source organism: Adelges cooleyi (assembly GCF_023614345.1). NCBI lineage: Eukaryota > Metazoa > Arthropoda > Insecta > Hemiptera > Adelgidae > Adelges > Adelges cooleyi. The sequence goes on from NW_026096352.1 coordinate 15,589,381, forward strand.
CATAACAAAATTAAAATCTAAATAAATAATTATACTTGAAATTAAGTTTATTTTTTTTTGTTATTTTCTTAATAGGAATCTTAAAAAATGTTTATAATATATAGAGCAACGCCTATTTTACATTGTGAATAATTTTCAAAATTTATATCCTAAGAATAGGTACACAAAAAAAAAAAACAAAGAAAAATTCCTTCCTTTTTTGGTTTTTTCGTGAGAGCGTTTTTGCTGTTCCAAGCTGTTAATAACGTTGGAAACACAAACATACATGTAGTTATAGATTAAAAAAAGGTCAAAAGATTTCATAAGCAATAATATTAATAATCACCATTCAATCGAATCTATGGAAATTAGTAGTTAGTCTCAGGCGTCTTGAAATTGAATGGTTCCTTTTTTTTGGAATAAGTTACTAAATAAGAAAACTGTTTGTTCTGAAATCCTCACGTAACATCCTTTTACGTACTTTCCAATGATTTCAGAAATTACATAGATTTGATAGTTTCCTTGACTGTCCAGAATGACAGCTATTATCAGCCGATAAACCGTATGGTACGTTATTATTGTGTTCCATTCAATAGTAAGTAAAATTTACCATGACACAACCCTACTATGCTCTGTCCCTACTATGCCTCAAACCCACTGTACTGGCTTTTTCCTATGGGAACCACCTATTTAATTACTTTCGGTCTCCAGATATCTTAATAATTTACAAACAACTCTTCCAGAGTCGTAAAGTGATTTTCAGGAAACTTCAAACACTTTATAATAAAAAATATATTGAATACAAAAAAAACTCGATAAAAGTGTAATACAACAAATTAATATCGAAAAAAAAACAGTATAAAGGGATCGGGGAATAGTTGGGAACGAAGCGTAGTGGGGTCGGGGCCATAGTGGGGACAGGGAGGTTACAAGTTTAAGGAATTTTTAAATCTGAGAGTGACAAAATCACTATCGAATAAACGCTTCGATGTAAATCAATAGTTTGTATTTTCAAGCCAGTACAGTCCTAACCAAGCACAGTGTAAACCAGCAAAGTAAGAAAATATTAAATTGAGGTGCTGTGTATACAAATAAGCTTTAAAGCGTTTATTTAAAAGTGATTTTATTCCAGAGGACTTGTACAGTAGAGTATATGCATAATAGAATGAATGCATAGAGGCGATGGAGAGCTCTACAGGAATTGGCTATAAAATTAACTCAAGTTGGACCAAGTTTTTATTTGGCCAGTTCAAATAGAAATCGTTTGTAACCTTCTATTAACCATAGTTTTAATCAGACCAACTTTGTATTTTTGGAAGAGTTACTAGTTTACTTATTTTTATAGCGATCACACGGTAAATCTTGTGCCCAATATATTTTGTTATTTGAACGGGTTTTTTTATAAGAAACTTATTTAACTATAATTTTCTGATTTAAAGCTCTGTATAATAATATATTTAACATTTTTACTTATTTGGTACTAATAATATTAGGAATATTTGAAATATTGGAAAATTATTTTTTACAACGCTAACCAAAATTGTTTTTTTTTGCGAAATATTTATTTGGCGCTAGTATTTTTTAGACACATAAACGTTCTGTTATTATACAAATAACATTGCCTTTTGCGTCATACTTTAATAAAACTGTATCAATATAGTATAAATTACATATGTTAAATAGTGTTTATTATATCCCTTTACAATTTATTCGACACATAATGTCATCCAAATTAATTAATTGTAAATGTTTTTAAAAACAACAAATGTTGCTTATGTTAACAAATTCGCAAAAACAATTTTGCAAAATACATCTGGATTTTATTTTTTGGGTCGGTAATATATAAGCCTTTCGATTAGTCGTAAAAAAACATTGAAGCAGCCAGTATAACTATCATTGCAATTATTTCGTAAGTATTATACGAAATTGTTTTCTTATATTTACTGGTTTTATATATTTTCTGAATTATAAATGTATTTAATGTTACGAAATAATATATTTAAATACATTAACTTAAAAAAAAAACATTACAGACTATTTAAATGATAATTTTTCAAATTATTCAAATACATTTTTAAACAAAGAACTTTTATTTGAATAATTTGATACCTAGACGATTATTTAAATATATTTTATTAGAATGATGCAGAGCTCTGGTTATAATTACGCATAGCATAGTAAGCATAGTTCGTATCGAAGCGTTTATTTGAAAGTGATTTGATCCTAGTAAGCCAGTACAGTGGGGTCGAGGCATAATGGGATCAAAGCAATAGGGACGGGGAGGCCTACAGGTCTACAGAAATTATTTTGTAATAAAAAGGGGAAAACCACTTTCAAATAAACGCTATAAACTCTTTGGTGCTAATTTTTAACGTAGTCGTTATTTTTTTTTTTTAAATGTTCGTATTTTCTTGATGCTTTGTTTATGCTAAATGTTTACATCCATACCACATATATTGTAAATAGACATCTACGTATTATAATATTTTTTAATACTATAATATGTTGCTGTCCTAATACAAGTGGTGGTCCTAATACTAGAATCGATGTGAATTGTTTTTTAGTATTGTAGTGTAGTACTTTCAGGCTTCAGCACTTGTTTAGTTGTATACCATGTTATACTTATATGATATTTATTTTAGCTCCTCCTCAAGACGTATTAACTCCAGTTTGATTATGTATTTTTTAAACAAGGGTTTTGCATTAAGTGAATAATATCACCAGAAATTGTTGGGATCCCATATTATTATTAATAAGAACATAACGTTTGAAGTAGAAACATGTGTTTTTGTAAAAAAATAGATTTTACATGCGATATTAAAGTTGAAAAAAAAAATTATCAAAATAGATACTTCTTACTATGGTAATATGTATATTTAAAATGTTGACCTAATGTTAAGTTTCAACGAAAAATTGCCTATACAATGCGCCTTAGTAAATGCTAGTGTAGAGGCCCCTTAAGTACTTTAAAAATAGTTTTCCAAAACTAATGTAATCGACCAGTCAACATTTTTAGTAAATTATTCTCAATTTCAAAAGTGAATGAAATGTATGTGTTAAAATGTATGTTTTAAAAGTTAGAGGTATTGAGTGGCCTATGATAAAATAATTACACTGTATATGTATATGTACTGAATTTGTATGAAAATCATTGAAGCAGTCAGTTTAACTATCATTGCAATAGCTTAAGTAAGGTAAACTATCGAACTTTAAAAATAGTAACATTGTTTGCTTTCGTCGAGTTTTTAATAGTTTCTTCTAAGCAATAACGTGTTTACCTAAATACGGACAGACGTGTCTTTCTTATAGTGCTCCCGCGTGTAATCTATAAGTTTCTAAGCGACAAACCGTATCTATATCGCCTTGACATACTTAAGAAGCTTTTACACCTGTGTAGTTTCTATTGAAAACCACACTATTCAATTTAACAGTACTCTGAAACGCGTGAAACGACAAAAATATTGAACACTAGTATACATTTGTCAATAATTGTTTTTCGATATTTTCTTTAATCGTGTTTTGTGGTTACGTAATCTTTGCATCAATGTAAGAAAATCACGATTTTGTACCTGCGTGCTTACAACAACACAAGTTTAAACTACACGCCAGGAACAATGTAAATAAGTAAAGATAATAAAAAAAAAATAATCCCGCTAAGAGTTAAAAAAATTACATAGGCAATTCTGCAATAAATGTTTAGATTTTATTGTAAGTATACCTCCGTCTAATATAACATGTTTTAATTTGCATTATTATTTGCAGACAAAAATGAAACTTTTCTATGTGATAGTGATCTATGCGTTTTTAAATGTTGTGGCAAATGGTGGTATGTATTCCTTGTACCTTTGTACATATTGATACAGGATAGGTTAAGATATATATAAAATAACGTGTTTACCTCAATACGGACAGCCGTGTCTTTCTTAAAGTGCTCCCGCGTGTAATCTATACGTTTTCAAGTGTCAAACCGTATCTATGTCGCCTTGACATACTTAAGAAGCTTTTACACCTGTGTAGTGTGCAGTTTCTATCGAAAACAACCCTATTCAATGTAACCGTACTTTGAAACGCATGAAACGACAAAAATTCATTATTCAACTTTTTTACAGAAAATGTAGAAGATAGAAAGAACCTTGAAACTACAAGTCAGTACATTTTTTGTTTACAAAATACTTTTTTTAAGTTTTAAGACTATACAATTTTTATACATAATTTATTACAGACGAACTCATTCGCACAATGGTTCTTAGAAGTAAGACATACTTAAAATTATTAATACTATAAATTTAATGGTTTTGTTGTACTTGCCACTTGCCTGACTATAAGGTTATTTATATTTATGAACTATAATCTCTATAAAAAATGTATTCAATTATTGGCTGTTGTGTGTATTGTATTTTTAAAAAATGGTTATTACCGAAAAACTCTAGGAATTATCAATAGTGGTGAAGTCGAGGTTTGTTGAGGATAATAAGCTCAAAAAACGCAACTTTTGTTGACAATATTTCTCAAAAGAGTCTTCTACACAAACAAAATGATTATATATTAATTTAGTTTGTAAAATATTATTGATAATCTAGAATAGATATTATAGAATAATTGTGTAATAAAATTCCAACACGGCTTATCACTAGTTAAATGGGTCACGTTTAACTCAAAATGTATTTGTATTCCAGCAGTCCCCAACCTGGGGGTAATTACCCCTCAAGGAGTAAAACACGATTTTTTTGAGGAATAAAGACTAAACTATTTATTTTTATTTTATGTACTTTATATCTATTATTATTATTAACTTTGCATCAGTCATGTACACATGGGAATACATGTGTATTACCTAATCTTATGTCCTAATGACACTGATAATTTTATTACCTTCAAATATTTTCAATATTTTTACTTAACTTTTTTTTGGGAGGGAGGGGTATTTGTCAATATCTAGCCTGATTTATGGGTAATAGTCTCAAAAAGGTTAGAAACCGCTGTTCTATTCAGAACATTTTTATACATATTATTACGCATTAAAATTTCATTTGATTTTTCTTAACTCAATCAATTATTTGTTTATTTCAGTGACCGCGTGGATCAACATAAAAAATTTTGCTTGGCAACAAAGATTATCGATGAGTAATTATTATTCTATAACAAAACCGATTAAGTATGCTAGTAGAAGAAATGTTTTGGAAATAATGCAATAATTATTACAAAAAAAATGTACCAATGCAATTTTATGAGTGTTATAAATATTAAATTTATATCACTCAGTATTCATTTGTAAATGTAAATTCATTATTATTATGAAACATGCATTTTCTACCTTGACTTCCTCTTTTAAATTTACAACTAAACTTAAAATTAAGTCTAATATCATTTAAAAATACATTTTTTGTAATCATCATTTCAGAGCATTTGTCTTTTATGTTTGCGATACCTGGTAATAATTGCAAATATTTCGATGTAGTTGATGGTTATTGTTATGTATAAAATAATTTCGTTTTAATTTCAGAACAAGATTGCGATAACAACTCCTTTCTCCGTAATTCATTTTTAATATTCATAGTACATATCACACGGTTTTTACATTAGTTTTTAAGTTATAAGAAAAATCATATGCATATTAATTTTGCCATAACAATTGAAATATATAAAAATGAATTTTGTTTTTAATTTTAGAGTACATGATGGAGCTTTATCTGCAACAAAAAATAATCGAACACTTAGGTATTTATAAAATTCAATATATTTTCACAAACACTTTACAAAACTAATAGATAAATATTAATTGTACTTAAAAATATTTGGATTGAAATCATAGTCATAAACTAAATATTTTTCGCTTAGTGTTAATGATCGTTTGATATCATTCCGTTCAAGAATGTGCGTTATCTTAAGCTTGTCATTCCTGGTACACTTCTTGTTAGTTAATCGTTAAAATTCACACTGAATAAACAAGTGTACACAAGTGAATACATGAAATGAAATGAAAATTAAAATAAAAAAAAATAATAATGTTAAAAACGTAAAATTTTATCGACCGCTGCAACCATTAGTCCCTTTCTTATTAGATAATACATTTACATGTTTTACACATAGGACTAGTAACTGTTCTTAATAAAATAACATTCTAGCGTGGAGTGTATGGGTAAGATTGGCTTTTTAATAATTTATTATTCTAAAAAAATTAGTTTTTAATAGGTTAAGCTGTTCTGACAGTATGCGTCTCATATAATTATCATCCGCTACAGCTGCTGAGCAATGTATAGCAAACTTAACGTATGGTAACCCTGGTACTGTGGCCGGCGGCACGTATTCAGTAGCTGAAGTCAAAGCACGCTATGTGGTGGCGGCGACAATGTAAACGTGTGTTTTATAGTACCCTGGTACCCATTATTACTATTCAATCACTAAATCTCTATCTTTATGTTGTTGACGCGAAATCGTAACACGAATTTTCTACGCAAATTTTGGAATGACCCCCAGCCAAACTCTAATTTCCATGTTACTACTGAATTTGGCACCTTATATTATTGAATTTATTATTCATTTTTATTTTGAACGTTATGAATACTTATTTTTAATAACCGTACAATTAATGCAAATTTATATGTTTTTTGTTACAGGCCATTTTGCCGTTAAGCATACACCTGTTGGTAATTACGCTTTATTCGACAGTCGTAAATAGCGCTTAAAATCTAGACGGTCATTTGAAATTTATTTTAAGTCAATCCAGGTTCCGTACGTAATGAGAATAAACTGTTAAAATGAAAACAAATATTAGTTCAACAACTGTACGTTCATTTAAACGCTTATACTTTAACGTTCAAACGACTTTTACCTCCAACTGAACGCAAAAATATGATACTTACATTAAATTTTTAAACTTATAACGTTACACGTTTTAACTTCAAAACCCGCTACCCTGAACTGAATCTTAAACGTTTATTTGCAAAAATTTAATTAACAAATAATTTTTATACGTACAGTTTAGTTTAACCGGTTTTGATGTGTTTTAACTTCAAAAACCGTTAAACTGAACTGTACGTATAAAAATGATAAGTTCATCAAATGTTTTGTTTATAAACTTTTAGATTCGTTAATTTAAATAATATTTTTTTGAACCTTATTTGCATTCATATTTATTTATCGATACATATTTTACCTTATCGATACCTTTTTTTAGCTTCGATGCAAAGCGAGAAGGTATTGGTTTTACTCTGATGTATGTTTTTTTTTTATCTGTATACACTGTAACTTCTTTTATACTGGACCAATTCCTTCGAATAGCAACTCTATAAATCGCAATTTTCATCTAGTTGGTACTTTGGGGGGGTAAAAGTTGAAAAAGTTTAACTCTTCACAGGCGAAAGTTGAAAAAACAAAAAAAAAACCGTACGAGTTTTTAAGTTAGAACTTTTACTGGCTATAGCTTCGAGAAAAAGAGTCGGATCGAGTTGAAATTTATAAGAAATATTTATTTAGTATGCCCGCGCACGTCAGTTATATCAAATTTGAATTTAACCCAATGCCCACCCCCCTAGGGGGGGTACAGGTTTTTTTGTTTTTCGGGGTTTTTAGCCGTAATTTTAAGACCTTTGGGTTGAAAATTTGCCAGTAGTTGGAACTCATATGTATCCATAACATATTAAACGGAAAAATAATTCGGCACTACAGTTTTTTTTTAATAGCCGAAAACTGTGTTTTCGCAGATTGCGTATATTTTAACAAAAAACACTTAAAATCTTAAAAAAATTGTTATCAAATCATTAAAACAATTTTATGTAGATCTATGCAGAATGATACTATTGAGTTTTGTGCTCAAGTAACACTTTTGACTTTAAGTTGACACAAAGTTCAATTTTTTTTTTTTTTTACTTAAGTTCTTTCTGGCTGATTAAAATTGAGAACTGATAACAAATTCGTAATCACCGACCCCAAAAACATATAATTTGACCCCTTTTAATGCCTTTTTCACAAAAATCCAGAAAAATGTTTTAGCTTCGATGCAAAGCGAGAAGGTATTGGTTTTACTCTGATGTATGTTTTTTTTTTATCTGTATACACTGTAACTTCTTTTATACTGGACCAATTCCTTCGAATAGCAACTCTATAAATCGCAATTTTCATCTAGTTGGTACTTTGGGGGGGTAAAAGTTGAAAAAGTTTAACTCTTCACAGGCGAAAGTTGAAAAAACAAAAAAAAAAACCGTACGAGTTTTTAAGTTAGAACTTTTACTGGCTATAGCTTCGAGAAAAAGAGTCGGATCGAGTTGAAATTTATAAGAAATATTTATTTAGTATGCCCGCGCACGTCAGTTATATCAAATTTGAATTTAACCCAATGCCCACCCCCCTAGGGGGGTACAGGTTTTTTGTTTTTCGGGGTTTTTAGCCGTAATTTTAAGACCTTTGGGTTGAAAATTTGCCAGTAGTTGGAACTCATATGTATCCATAACATATTAAACGGAAAAATAATTCGGCACTACAGTTTTTTTTTAATAGCCGGAAAACTGTGTTTTCGCAGATTGCGTATATTTTAACAAAAAACACTTAAAATCTTAAAAAAATTGTTATCAAATCATTAAAACAATTTTATGTAGATCTATGCAGAATGATACTATTGAGTTTTGTGCTCAAGTAACACTTTTGACTTTAAGTTGACACAAAGTTCAATTTTTTTTTTTTTTACTTAAGTTCTTTCTGGCTGATTAAAATTGAGAACTGATAACAAATTCGTAATCACCGACCCCAAAAACATATAATTTGACCCCTTTTAATGCCTTTTTCACAAAAATCCAGAAAAATGTTTTAGCTTCGATGCAAAGCGAGAAGGTATTGGTTTTACTCTGATGTATGTTTTTTTTTTATCTGTATACACTGTAACTTCTTTTATACTGGACCAATTCCTTCGAATAGCAACTCTATAAATCGCAATTTTCATCTAGTTGGTACTTTGGGGGGGTAAAAGTTGAAAAAGTTTAACTCTTCACAGGCGAAAGTTGAAAAAACAAAAAAAAAAACCGTACGAGTTTTTAAGTTAGAACTTTTACTGGCTATAGCTTCGAGAAAAAGAGTCGGATCGAGTTGAAATTTATAAGAAATATTTATTTAGTATGCCCGCGCACGTCAGTTATATCAAATTTGAATTTAACCCAATGCCCACCCCCCTAGGGGGGGTACAGGTTTTTTTGTTTTTCGGGGTTTTTAGCCGTAATTTTAAGACCTTTGGGTTGAAAATTTGCCAGTAGTTGGAACTCATATGTATCCATAACATATTAAACGGAAAAATAATTCGGCACTACAGTTTTTTTTTAATAGCCGGAAAACTGTGTTTTCGCAGATTGCGTATATTTTAACAAAAAACACTTAAAATCTTAAAAAAATTGTTATCAAATCATTAAAACAATTTTATGTAGATCTATGCAGAATGATACTATTGAGTTTTGTGCTCAAGTAACACTTTTGACTTTAAGTTGACACAAAGTTCAATTTTTTTTTTTTTTACTTAAGTTCTTTCTGGCTGATTAAAATTGAGAACTGATAACAAATTCGTAATCACCGACCCCAAAAACATATAATTTGACCCCTTTTAATGCCTTTTTCACAAAAATCCAGAAAAATGTTTTAGCTTCGATGCAAAGCGAGAAGGTATTGGTTTTACTCTGATGTATGTTTTTTTTTTATCTGTATACACTGTAACTTCTTTTATACTGGACCAATTCCTTCGAATAGCAACTCTATAAATCGCAATTTTCATCTAGTTGGTACTTTGGGGGGGTAAAAGTTGAAAAAGTTTAACTCTTCACAGGCGAAAGTTGAAAAAACAAAAAAAAAAACCGTACGAGTTTTTAAGTTAGAACTTTTACTGGCTATAGCTTCGAGAAAAAGAGTCGGATCGAGTTGAAATTTATAAGAAATATTTATTTAGTATGCCCGCGCACGTCAGTTATATCAAATTTGAATTTAACCCAATGCCCACCCCCCTAGGGGGGGTACAGGTTTTTTTGTTTTTCGGGGTTTTTAGCCGTAATTTTAAGACCTTTGGGTTGAAAATTTGCCAGTAGTTGGAACTCATATGTATCCATAACATATTAAACGGAAAAATAATTCGGCACTACAGTTTTTTTTTAATAGCCGGAAAACTGTGTTTTCGCAGATTGCGTATATTTTAACAAAAAACACTTAAAATCTTAAAAAATTGTTATCAAATCATTAAAACAATTTTATGTAGATCTATGCAGAATGATACTATTGAGTTTTGTGCTCAAGTAACACTTTTGACTTTAAGTTGACACAAAGTTCAATTTTTTTTTTTTTTTACTTAAGTTCTTTCTGGCTGATTAAAATTGAGAACTGATAACAAATTCGTAATCACCGACCCCAAAAACATATAATTTGACCCCTTTTAATGCCTTTTTCACAAAAATCCAGAAAAATGTTTTAGCTTCGATGCAAAGCGAGAAGGTATTGGTTTTACTCTGATGTATGTTTTTTTTTTTATCTGTATACACTGTAACTTCTTTTATACTGGACCAATTCCTTCGAATAGCAACTCTATAAATCGCAATTTTCATCTAGTTGGTACTTTGGGGGGTAAAAGTTGAAAAAGTTTAACTCTTCACAGGCGAAAGTTGAAAAAACAAAAAAAAAACCGTACGAGTTTTTAAGTTAGAACTTTTACTGGCTATAGCTTCGAGAAAAAGAGTCGGATCGAGTTGAAATTTATAAGAAATATTTATTTAGTATGCCCGCGCACGTCAGTTATATCAAATTTGAATTTAACCCAATGCCCACCCCCCTAGGGGGGTACAGGTTTTTTTGTTTTTCGGGGTTTTTAGCCGTAATTTTAAGACCTTTGGGTTGAAAATTTGCCAGTAGTTGGAACTCATATGTATCCATAACATATTAAACGGAAAAATAATTCGGCACTACAGTTTTTTTTTAATAGCCGGAAAACTGTGTTTTCGCAGATTGCGTATATTTTAACAAAAAACACTTAAAATCTTAAAAAAATTGTTATCAAATCATTAAAACAATTTTATGTAGATCTATGCAGAATGATACTATTGAGTTTTGTGCTCAAGTAACACTTTTGACTTTAAGTTGACACAAAGTTCAATTTTTTTTTTTTTTACTTAAGTTCTTTCTGGCTGATTAAAATTGAGAACTGATAACAAATTCGTAATCACCGACCCCAAAAACATATAATTTGACCCCTTTTAATGCCTTTTTCACAAAAATCCAGAAAAATGTTTTAGCTTCGATGCAAAGCGAGAAGGTATTGGTTTTACTCTGATGTATGTTTTTTTTTTATCTGTATACACTGTAACTTCTTTTATACTGGACCAATTCCTTCGAATAGCAACTCTATAAATCGCAATTTTCATCTAGTTGGTACTTTGGGGGGGTAAAAGTTGAAAAAGTTTAACTCTTCACAGGCGAAAGTTGAAAAAACAAAAAAAAAACCGTACGAGTTTTTAAGTTAGAACTTTTACTGGCTATAGCTTCGAGAAAAAGAGTCGGATCGAGTTGAAATTTATAAGAAATATTTATTTAGTATGCCCGCGCACGTCAGTTATATCAAATTTGAATTTAACCCAATGCCCACCCCCCTAGGGGGGGTACAGGTTTTTTTGTTTTTCGGGGTTTTTAGCCGTAATTTTAAGACCTTTGGGTTGAAAATTTGCCAGTAGTTGGAACTCATATGTATCCATAACATATTAAACGGAAAAATAATTCGGCACTACAGTTTTTTTTTAATAGCCGGAAAACTGTGTTTTCGCAGATTGCGTATATTTTAACAAAAAACACTTAAAATCTTAAAAAAATTGTTATCAAATCATTAAAACAATTTTATGTAGATCTATGCAGAATGATACTATTGAGTTTTGTGCTCAAGTAACACTTTTGACTTTAAGTTGACACAAAGTTCAATTTTTTTTTTTTTTTACTTAAGTTCTTTCTGGCTGATTAAAATTGAGAACTGATAACAAATTCGTAATCACCGACCCCAAAAACATATAATTTGACCCCTTTTAATGCCTTTTTCACAAAAATCCAGAAAAATGTTTTAGCTTCGATGCAAAGCGAGAAGGTATTGGTTTTACTCTGATGTTTTGTGCTCAAGTAACACTTTTGACTTTAAGTTGACACAAAGTTCAATTTTTTTTTTTTTTTACTTAAGTTCTTTCTGGCTGATTAAAATTGAGAACTGATAACAAATTCGTAATCACCGACCCCAAAAACATATAATTTGACCCCTTTTAATGCCTTTTTCACAAAAATCCAGAAAAATGTTTTAGCTTCGATGCAAAGCGAGAAGGTATTGGTTTTACTCTGATGTATGTTTTTTTTTTATCTGTATACACTGTAACTTCTTTTATACTGGACCAATTCCTTCGAATAGCAACTCTATAAATCGCAATTTTCATCTAGTTGGTACTTTGGGGGGGTAAAAGTTGAAAAAGTTTAACTCTTCACAGGCGAAAGTTGAAAAAACAAAAAAAAAACCGTACGAGTTTTTAAGTTAGAACTTTTACTGGCTATAGCTTCGAGAAAAAGAGTCGGATCGAGTTGAAATTTATAAGAAATATTTATTTAGTATGCCCGCGCACGTCAGTTATATCAAATTTGAATTTAACCCAATGCCCACCCCCCTAGGGGGGGTACAGGTTTTTTTGTTTTTCGGGGTTTTTAGCCGTAATTTTAAGACCTTTGGGTTGAAAATTTGCCAGTAGTTGGAACTCATATGTATCCATAACATATTAAACGGAAAAATAATTCGGCACTACAGTTTTTTTTTAATAGCCGGAAAACTGTGTTTTCGCAGATTGCGTATATTTTAACAAAAAACACTTAAAATCTTAAAAAAATTGTTATCAAATCATTAAAACAATTTTATGTAGATCTATGCAGAATGATACTATTGAGTTTTGTGCTCAAGTAACACTTTTGACTTTAAGTTGACACAAAGTTCAATTTTTTTTTTTTTTTACTTAAGTTCTTTCTGGCTGATTAAAATTGAGAACTGATAACAAATTCGTAATCACCGACCCCAAAAACATATAATTTGACCCCTTTTAATGCCTTTTTCACAAAAATCCAGAAAAATGTTTTAGCTTCGATGCAAAGCGAGAAGGTATTGGTTTTACTCTGATGTATGTTTTTTTTTTATCTGTATACACTGTAACTTCTTTTATACTGGACCAATTCCTTCGAATAGCAACTCTATAAATCGCAATTTTCATCTAGTTGGTACTTTGGGGGGGTAAAAGTTGAAAAAGTTTAACTCTTCACAGGCGAAAGTTGAAAAAACAAAAAAAAAACCGTACGAGTTTTTAAGTTAGAACTTTTACTGGCTATAGCTTCGAGAAAAAGAGTCGGATCGAGTTGAAATTTATAAGAAATATTTATTTAGTATGCCCGCGCACGTCAGTTATATCAAATTTGAATTTAACCCAATGCCCACCCCCCTAGGGGGGGTACAGGTTTTTTTGTTTTTCGGGGTTTTTAGCCGTAATTTTAAGACCTTTGGGTTGAAAATTTGCCAGTAGTTGGAACTCATATGTATCCATAACATATTAAACGGAAAAATAATTCGGCACTACAGTTTTTTTTTAATAGCCGGAAAACTGTGTTTTCGCAGATTGCGTATATTTTAACAAAAAACACTTAAAATCTTAAAAAAATTGTTATCAAATCATTAAAACAATTTTATGTAGATCTATGCAGAATGATACTATTGAGTTTTGTGCTCAAGTAACACTTTTGACTTTAAGTTGACACAAAGTTCAATTTTTTTTTTTTTTTACTTAAGTTCTTTCTGGCTGATTAAAATTGAGAACTGATAACAAATTCGTAATCACCGACCCCAAAAACATATAATTTGACCCCTTTTAATGCCTTTTTCACAAAAATCCAGAAAAATGTTTTAGCTTCGATGCAAAGCGAGAAGGTATTGGTTTTACTCTGATGTATGTTTTTTTTTTATCTGTATACACTGTAACTTCTTTTATACTGGACCAATTCCTTCGAATAGCAACTCTATAAATCGCAATTTTCATCTAGTTGGTACTTTGGGGGGGTAAAAGTTGAAAAAGTTTAACTCTTCACAGGCGAAAGTTGAAAAAACAAAAAAAAAACCGTACGAGTTTTTAAGTTAGAACTTTTACTGGCTATAGCTTCGAGAAAAAGAGTCGGATCGAGTTGAAATTTATAAGAAATATTTATTTAGTATGCCCGCGCACGTCAGTTATATCAAATTTGAATTTAACCCAATGCCCACCCCCCTAGGGGGGGTACAGGTTTTTTTGTTTTTCGGGGTTTTTAGCCGTAATTTTAAGACCTTTGGGTTGAAAATTTGCCAGTAGTTGGAACTCATATGTATCCATAACATATTAAACGGAAAAATAATTCGGCACTACAGTTTTTTTTTAATAGCCGGAAAACTGTGTTTTCGCAGATTGCGTATATTTTAACAAAAAACACTTAAAATCTTAAAAAAATTGTTATCAAATCATTAAAACAATTTTATGTAGATCTATGCAGAATGATACTATTGAGTTTTGTGCTCAAGTAACACTTTTGACTTTAAGTTGACACAAAGTTCAATTTTTTTTTTTTTTTACTTAAGTTCTTTCTGGCTGATTAAAATTGAGAACTGATAACAAATTCGTAATCACCGACCCCAAAAACATATAATTTGACCCCTTTTAATGCCTTTTTCACAAAAATCCAGAAAAATGTTTTAGCTTCGATGCAAAGCGAGAAGGTATTGGTTTTACTCTGATGTATGTTTTTTTTTTATCTGTATACACTGTAACTTCTTTTATACTGGACCAATTCCTTCGAATAGCAACTCTATAAATCGCAATTTTCATCTAGTTGGTACTTTGGGGGGGTAAAAGTTGAAAAAGTTTAACTCTTCACAGGCGAAAGTTGAAAAAACAAAAAAAAAACCGTACGAGTTTTTAAGTTAGAACTTTTACTGGCTATAGCTTCGAGAAAAAGAGTCGGATCGAGTTGAAATTTATAAGAAATATTTATTTAGTATGCCCGCGCACGTCAGTTATATCAAATTTGAATTTAACCCAATGCCCACCCCCCTAGGGGGGGTACAGGTTTTTTTGTTTTTCGGGGTTTTTAGCCGTAATTTTAAGACCTTTGGGTTGAAAATTTGCCAGTAGTTGGAACTCATATGTATCCATAACATATTAAACGGAAAAATAATTCGGCACTACAGTTTTTTTTTAATAGCCGGAAAACTGTGTTTTCGCAGATTGCGTATATTTTAACAAAAAACACTTAAAATCTTAAAAAAATTGTTATCAAATCATTAAAACAATTTTATGTAGATCTATGCAGAATGATACTATTGAGTTTTGTGCTCAAGTAACACTTTTGACTTTAAGTTGACACAAAGTTCAATTTTTTTTTTTTTTACTTAAGTTCTTTCTGGCTGATTAAAATTGAGAACTGATAACAAATTCGTAATCACCGACCCCAAAAACATATAATTTGACCCCTTTTAATGCCTTTTTCACAAAAATCCAGAAAAATGTTTTAGCTTCGATGCAAAGCGAGAAGGTATTGGTTTTACTCTGATGTATGTTTTTTTTTTATCTGTATACACTGTAACTTCTTTTATACTGGACCAATTCCTTCGAATAGCAACTCTATAAATCGCAATTTTCATCTAGTTGGTACTTTGGGGGGGTAAAAGTTGAAAAAGTTTAACTCTTCACAGGCGAAAGTTGAAAAAACAAAAAAAAAACCGTACGAGTTTTTAAGTTAGAACTTTTACTGGCTATAGCTTCGAGAAAAAGAGTCGGATCGAGTTGAAATTTATAAGAAATATTTATTTAGTATGCCCGCGCACGTCAGTTATATCAAATTTGAATTTAACCCAATGCCCACCCCCCTAGGGGGGGTACAGGTTTTTTTGTTTTTCGGGGTTTTTAGCCGTAATTTTAAGACCTTTGGGTTGAAAATTTGCCAGTAGTTGGAACTCATATGTATCCATAACATATTAAACGGAAAAATAATTCGGCACTACAGTTTTTTTTTAATAGCCGGAAAACTGTGTTTTCGCAGATTGCGTATATTTTAACAAAAAACACTTAAAATCTTAAAAAAATTGTTATCAAATCATTAAAACAATTTTATGTAGATCTATGCAGAATGATACTATTGAGTTTTGTGCTCAAGTAACACTTTTGACTTTAAGTTGACACAAAGTTCAATTTTTTTTTTTTTTTACTTAAGTTCTTTCTGGCTGATTAAAATTGAGAACTGATAACAAATTCGTAATCACCGACCCCAAAAACATATAATTTGACCCCTTTTAATGCCTTTTTCACAAAAATCCAGAAAAATGTTTTAGCTTCGATGCAAAGCGAGAAGGTATTGGTTTTACTCTGATGTATGTTTTTTTTTTATCTGTATACACTGTAACTTCTTTTATACTGGACCAATTCCTTCGAATAGCAACTCTATAAATCGCAATTTTCATCTAGTTGGTACTTTGGGGGGGTAAAAGTTGAAAAAGTTTAACTCTTCACAGGCGAAAGTTGAAAAAAAAAAAAAAAAACCGTACGAGTTTTTAAGTTAGAACTTTTACTGGCTATAGCTTCGAGAAAAAGAGTCGGATCGAGTTGAAATTTATAAGAAATATTTATTTAGTATGCCCGCGCACGTCAGTTATATCAAATTTGAATTTAACCCAATGCCCACCCCCCTAGGGGGGGTACAGGTTTTTTTGTTTTTCGGGGTTTTTAGCCGTAATTTTAAGACCTTTGGGTTGAAAATTTGCCAGTAGTTGGAACTCATATGTATCCATAACATATTAAACGGAAAAATAATTCGGCACTACAGTTTTTTTTTAATAGCCGGAAAACTGTGTTTTCGCAGATTGCGTATATTTTAACAAAAAACACTTAAAATCTTAAAAAAATTGTTATCAAATCATTAAAACAATTTTATGTAGATCTATGCAGAATGATACTATTGAGTTTTGTGCTCAAGTAACACTTTTGACTTTAAGTTGACACAAAGTTCAATTTTTTTTTTTTTTTACTTAAGTTCTTTCTGGTTGATTAAAATTGAGAACTGATAACAAATTCGTAATCACCGACCCCAAAAACATATAATTTGACCCCTTTTAATGCCTTTTTCACAAAAATCCAGAAAAATGTTTTAGCTTCGATGCAAAGCGAGAAGGTATTGGTTTTACTCTGATGTATGTTTTTTTTTTATCTGTATACACTGTAACTTCTTTTATACTGGACCAATTCCTTCGAATAGCAACTCTATAAATCGCAATTTTCATCTAGTTGGTACTTTGGGGGGGTAAAAGTTGAAAAAGTTTAACTCTTCACAGGCGAAAGTTGAAAAAACAAAAAAAAAACCGTACGAGTTTTTAAGTTAGAACTTTTACTGGCTATAGCTTCGAGAAAAAGAGTCGGATCGAGTTGAAATTTATAAGAAATATTTATTTAGTATGCCCGCGCACGTCAGTTATATCAAATTTGAATTTAACCCAATGCCCACCCCCCTAGGGGGGGTACAGGTTTTTTTGTTTTTCGGGGTTTTTAGCCGTAATTTTAAGACCTTTGGGTTGAAAATTTGCCAGTAGTTGGAACTCATATGTATCCATAACATATTAAACGGAAAAATAATTCGGCACTACAGTTTTTTTTTAATAGCCGGAAAACTGTGTTTTCGCAGATTGCGTATATTTTAACAAAAAACACTTAAAATCTTAAAAAAATTGTTATCAAATCATTAAAACAATTTTATGTAGATCTATGCAGAATGATACTATTGAGTTTTGTGCTCAAGTAACACTTTTGACTTTAAGTTGACACAAAGTTCAATTTTTTTTTTTTTTTTTTTTTAAGTACAAACGCACTCTACCAGATGTGAGAAACGAAAAAAAAAAAGTATAATTTTTTGTTCTATTGGCATCATCGTGTGTACGAACGGCATATTGATGCGCGCTCTTATTCTGCTCCGTAATGAATTATGAAATCAGTTATGATAGAAAATATTGTATGTCGTTTCAAATAGTATTTTTAAATCTCTACAAAAACGCTAGTTTTTATTCTGGTTGTAACTTGTATTGCGCTGTATAAAACTTTTATGACGTAGTTGATGTTTATTTTATCAATTTTCATTATTTAATAAAAAACAATTTGTCAACAGAATATAACTAACTGGGTGTGGATTTTATTAAGTCACAGTTGATATAAAATCGATTTGGACTCGAACTTTTTGCGGAATGACTGAATTTAATTTAAGTAACTAATTTAATTTTAATTGGCAGCCATTACGTGAGAAATGATAACATGAGTTGTTTATACTATAGTGTATAGTTGTTGTAATTATCAATTTTCGAGACAAAATAATATTCGATCGTGACCATATAAACGCCCGATCGCGTTATCAACTGTCCACCGTCTTATGTACACGGTACAGGTGGGAACGAAAAACCCCTTATCGGCCCGAGCCGGTCATGGAGTGTGAGAGAGAGGTCGGGGGTAGATGACATTTGTAGGT